>NC_092038.1:115051394-115351394 GCF_003086295.3 Arachis hypogaea
CAGGATGTCTACTTTCCAACGCCGTTAAGAGCGCGCCAATTGGGCTTCTGTAGCTCCAGAAAATCTACTTCTAGTGCAGGGAGGTCAGAATCCAACAGCATCTGCAGTCCTTTTCAGTCTCTGAATCAGATTTTTGCTCAGGTCCTTCAATTTCAGCCAGAAAATACCTGAAATCATAGAAAAACACACAAATCATAGTAAAGTCCAGAAAAGTGAATTTTCACTAAAAACTAATAAAAATATACTAAAAAAAAAAAAAAAAAAACTAAAAACTAACTATATCATACCAAAAACATACTAAAAACAATGCCAAAAAGCGTACAAATTATCCGCTATAGGTAGAAGAGACCCTTGAAGGTGAAGGAGTAATTGAAAGGAGTTGTCATGGAAGGTAATCATCAAGGAGGACAAGAGTCAAGGGATCATTTCAAGGAAACAGTAGATCAATTTCATGCAACCCTTCATCAACTGGAGCAAGCAATAAATCAATTATCTTCCAGACGTTCAGACATCCAACAGACTCCCATGGCCCCATGTGGAGAATCCAATGAAGAACGTAGCATGAGGGAGACACTAGAGACTCCAGTGGACAATAAGGAGCATGACTTTGTACTGGAACAAGTGGAGAAAGCCATAATAGTTGCAAAGGAAGAAGTGGTTGAAGATTTAAGAGATGCAGAACCTCCACGGGAACCTCAAGTCACAGAACCCTTTTCTAAGGAGTTTGTATTTATTGTTGAGGAGGGTGTACAACTGGTGCACGAAATTGCAATCACACTTTTGCAATCCGCACAACTAACCAGCAAGTGACTGGGTCGTCCAAGTAATACCTTACGTGAGTAAGGGTTGAATCCCACGGAGATTGTTGGTTTGAAGCAAGCTGTGGTTATCTTATTAATCTTAGTCAGGATACCAATAGGGTTCTTTAGTTTTAATTGCAAAAAGTTAAAGTTCATAGAGTAAGTAGTTGTTACGCAGTAATGGAGAATATGTTGGAGTTTTGGAGATGCTTTGTCCCCTGAATTCCTGCAACATAATGCTTTCTCACTTTCATAAATACAAGGCTCCTTCCATGGCAAGCTCTACGTAGGGTGTCACCGTTGTCAATGACTACTTCCCATCCTCTCAGTGAAAATGGTCCAAATGCTCTGTCACAGCACGGCTAATAAGCTGTTGGTTCTCGATCATGTCGGAATAGAATCCATTGATTCTTTTGCGTTTGTCATCACGCCCAACACTCGCGAGTTTGAAGCTCGTCACAGCCATCCAATCCCAGAATCCTACTCAGAATACCACAGACAAGGTTTAGACTTTTCGGATTCTCATGAATGCCGCATCAGTCTAGCTTATACACGAAGATTCTGATTAAGGAATCTAAGAGATACTCATTCAATCTGATGTAGAACAGAGGTGGTTGTCAGACACACGTTCATGGATTGAGAAAGGTGATGAGTGTCACGAATCATCACCTTCTCCATAATTAAGCGCGAATGAACATCTTAGATAGGAACACGCATGTTTGAATGGAAAACAAAAATAATTGCATTAATTCATCGAGACGCTGCAGAGCTCCTCACCCCCAACAATGGGGTTTAGAGACTCATGCTGCCAAAAGGTACAAATTTTAGATCTAAAAATGTCATGAGATACAAAATAAGTCTCTAAAAGTTGTTTAAATACTAAACTACTAACCTAGGTTTACAGAAAATGAGTAAACTAAGATAATTGGTGCAGAAATCCACTTCTGGGGCCCACTTGGTGTGTGCTGGGGATGAGACTTAAGCTTCTCACGTGCCTGGGCTGTTTTTGGAGTTGAACGTCAGGTTGTAACGTGTTTTTGGCGTTGAACTCCAACTTGTAACCTGTTTCTGGCGCTGGACACCAGACTACAACATGGAACTGGCGTTGAATGCCATTTTACGTCATCTATCTTCGCGCAAATTATGAACTATTATATATTGCTGAAAAGCCCTGAATGTCTACTTTCCAACCCAATTAAGAGCGCGCCAATTGGACTCCTGTAGCTCCAAAAAATCCATTCCGAGTGCAGGGATGTCAGGATCCAATAGCATCGGTAGTCCTTTTTCAGCCTAACTCAGATTTTTGCTCAGCTCCCTCAGTTTCAGCCAGAAAATACCTGAAATCACAGAAAAACACACAAACTCATAGTAAAGTCCAGAAATATGATTTTTGCCTAAAAACTAATAATATTCTACTAAAAACTAATTAAAACATACTGAAATCTACATGAAATTACCCCCCAAAAAGCGTATAAAATATCCGCTTATCACAACACCAAACTTTAACTGTTGCTTGTCCCCAAGCAACTAGATAAATAAAATAGGATAAAAAGAAATTAAGAAGCAATAAAATATCAGAGTTTTAAGTGAAGCTCAGATTCTAATTTAGATGAGCGGGGCTAGTAGCTTTTTATTTCTGAACAGTTTTGGCATCTCACTTTATCCTTTGAATTTCAGAATGATTGGCATCCATAGGAACTCAGAATTCAGATAGTATTATTGATTCTCCTAGTGTAGTATGTTAATTCTTGAACACAGTTACTTTATGAGTCTTGGCCGTGGCCCTAAGCACTTTGTTTTCTAGTATTACCACCGGATACATAAATGCCACAGACACATAATTGGGTGAACCTTTTCAGATTGTGACTTAGCTTTGCTCAAGTCCCCAATTAGAGGTGTCCAGAGTTCTTAAGCACACTCTTTTGCCTTGGAACATGACTTTAACCACTCAGTCTCAAGCTTTTCACTTGAACTTGCATGCCACAAGCACATGGTTAGGGACAGCTTGATTTAGCCGCTTAGGCTAGGATTTACTTCCTTGGGCCCTCCTATCCACTGATGCTCAAAGCCTTGGATCCTTTTCACCCTTGCCTTTTGGTTTTAAGGGCTATTGGCTTTTTCTTTTTCTTGATCCAATGATTCCTTGTAAATTTTTTTTTCTGCTTTTTCTTGCTTCAAGAATCAAATTCATGATTTTTCAGATCATCAATAATATTTCTCGTGTTCTTCATCCTTTCAAGAGCCAATAATTTTAACATTCATAAAATTCAAGATAAAAAATATGCACTGTTCAAGCATTCATTCAGAAGACAAAAAGTATTGCCACCACATATAATTAATTATAATTTTTCTTATTAAGAACTCGAAAATTAAATTGCCTTTTTATTCTAAAATCTACTATTTTATTCATGTTTGATGATGATGAGAAAAATAAATTATACCTTACTTGGAGATAAAATCAAAATAGAGATACTAATTACTACTAATATAGACTTCTAAGGTATATTCCTAATAAGAACAATTATCACAGAGTTAAGGAAAAGATTAGGGCTTCAACAACCTGGATTTTGGGAGGTGGATGCTCCTTTAATCTGTGGGATGCTTGGCCCTTCAAGAGATAGCTTCTGACGCTTCAGTTCCCTCAAGTCACGCCTTTGCTCTTCTTGTTCTCCAAGCAATTTGCAAAGCATGATATTTTGATTATTCTGTTCTTCCTTTAATTGATCCATAGCTTCCTGCAACTTGGTAATAGATGCTTCAAGATGCTCCAGTATTCAAATTGAGGGATTTCTGGGAGGAATTCCTGTGCTTTCCTTTTGATAGAGTCATCTTGAACTTGTTGTTTTTTCATTGATATTTTGGTGATTGGCCGCTCAACTGAGATATACTCAGTTATTCCCATCTTCACTCCAGCATCTTTACATAGCATAGAGATTAAACTTGGATAAGCCAATTTGGCATCTTTGGAGTTCTTGTTTGCAATTTTGTAAAATTCACACGAAATCAGCTGATGAACTTTCACTTCTCTTCCCAACATAATGCAGTAGATCATCACTGCTCTTTTAATGGTGACTTCAGAGCGGTTGCTAGTGGGCAATATAGAACGCCCAATGAAGTCCAGCCAGCCTCTGGCTACTGCTCTGAGATCTTCTCTCTTGAGTTGAATTGGGATGCCCGTCGTGCTGGTGGTCCACCTGGCTTCAGGGATGCATATATCCTCTAGAATCTTGTCCAGGCCCTTGTTTGTTCTCATCATTCTCCTATTAAAGGAGTCTGGGTCATCTTTCGGCTGAGGCAGCTTAAAGATCTCCCTGATTTTGTCAGGGTGGATGTGAACAATCTTTCCTCTGACTAAGGTCCGATAGTCATAGAGGGCAGTTCCAGATATTCTCTACCTGTTTGTTTGCCACAGATTAGCGTAAAACTCCTGAACCATGTTCCTTCCCACTTTTGTTTCAGGATTAGCTAGGATTTCCCAGTTCCTGTTTCGAATTTGCTCTTGAATCTCTGGATATTCATCTTCTTTCAGATCAAATTTGACTTCCGGGATCACTGATCTTAGACCCATTATTTTGTAGTAATGGTCTGAATGTTCTTTGGTTAAGAACTTCCCTTGATTCCAAAGTGGTTTTGGAATACTCTCTTTCATGCCTCTTGGAGTGGGTTATTTTCCTTTAGGGGCCATGATCTTAATGGGTGAGGTTTAGTGATCACGGATAAACACACCAAACTTAGAGGTTTGCTTGTCCTCAAGCAAAAGAAAAGAAAGGAGAGGAATAGAGGGAGAGCTAGTGTCGAATGGTGGAGGAGAAGAGGGAAGCCAAATGGGGATTTAAAAGGGAGGGGGTGGGTTTTCGAAAATTTAAAAAGATATAAGATAAAAGATATGATTTATAAAAGATAAATATGATAAGAAAAAGATATAATTTTAAAAAAAATTGTGAAAGATATTTGAAAAAGATAAATCTGAATTTTTATTTTGAAAAAAAAAGATTTAAAAAGATAGTTGAGTTTTGAAAGATTTGAAAAGAGTTGGATTGGATTGAAAAAGGATTTGTTTTTATGGATTAAGATGCATTTGATATTTTTAAAAAATGGATTTTAGAAATTAGGATTAAAATTTTTGGAATTGAGGGATGAGAATTTGGAACATGTTTATGCAAGAAATCATGAATGGAAACATAAAAAATTAAAAAATTTGTGAAGTGAAAACGAATTTACCTCCTCCCCACCATCCTAGCGTTAAACGCCCAAACACTGCATGTTTTGGGCGTTTAACGCCCATGTGCTGCTCCTCTTGGGCGTTCAACGCCCAGCTGTTGCTTCTTTCTGGCGTTGAACGCCAGGAAGTCCTTTGTCACTGGGCGTTTTTTTGAACGCCCAGGACGCTGTCAATCTGGCGTTAAACTCCCAGATGGCTATCCTTACTGGCGTTGAACGCCCAGTAGATGCTTCTTTTGGGCGTTCAACGCCCAAAACAGCTTTTACTGGCTTTTTCGCTCAAGTGAGCATCCTTTTTGCTGTTTTATCTTGTGAGGCCTTCTGTAACTCTGTGAACTCATGCAATTGCCATTTTACCTTGAAGAAAATTAATATGAATCTATAAAAATCAATAATTGAAAAATAAACTTTGTTAATGGCTGGGTTGCCTCCCAGCAAGCGCTTCTTTATTGTCTTTAGCTGGACTATTACTGAGCTTTAATCAAGCCTCAGTTTTGAGCATTCTTACTCAAAATTGCCTTCAAGATAATGTTTGACTCTCTGTCCATTAACAATGAACTTTTTATTAGAATCATTATCCTGAAGCTCTACGTATCCATATGGTGACACGCTTGTAATCACATATGGACCTCTCCACCGGGACTTCAATTTCCCGGGAAATAATCTGAGCCTAGAATTAAACAGCAAAACTTTCTGCCCTGGCTTAAAGACTCTGGATGACAACTTCTTATCATGCCATCTTTTTGCTTTCTCTTTGTATATTTTTGCATTTTCGAAAGCATTGAGTCTAAATTCCTCTAGCTCATTTAACTGGAGCAATCATTTTTCTCCAGCTAGCTTGGCATCAAGGTTTAGGAATTTGGTCGCCCAGTAGGCTTTATGTTCCAATTCCACTGGTAAGTGACAGGCTTTTCCATACACAAGCTAGTATGGAGAAGTTCCTATAGGAGTCTTGAATGCTGTTCTGTATGGCCATAGAGCATCATCCAAGCTTCTTGCCCAATCCCTTCTACGGTTAATGACAGTCCGTTCCAGGATTCTTTTAAGTTCTCTATTAGAGACTTCAGCTTGTCCATTTGTCTATGGATGATATGGAGTAGCTACCCCGTGGCTAACTCCATATCGAACCAAAGCAGAGTAAAGCTGTTTATTGCAGAAGTGAGTACCCCCATCACTGATTAGTACTCTAGGGATACCAAATCTGCTAAAGATGTGTTTCTGGAGGAATTTTAGCACTGTCTTAGTGTCATTAGTGGGTGTTGCTATAGCTTCCACCCATTTGGATACATAATCCACTGCTACCAGAATATAGGTGTTTCAGTATGATGGTGGGAAAGGCCCCATGAAGTCAATACCCCATACATCAAACAACTCAATCTCCAAGATCCCTTGTTGAGGCATGGCATGACTGTAAGGCAGATTGCCAGATCTTTGGCAACTGTCACAGTTAAGTACAAACACTCGGGAGTCTTTATAGAGAGTAGGCCAGTAGAAGCCACATTGGAGGACTCTTGTGGCTATTCACTCACTTCCAAAATGTCCTCCATACTGTGATCCATGGCAGTGCCAGAGGATCTTCTGTGCTTCTTCTTTAGGCACATATCTACGGATTACTCCGTCTGTGCATCTCTTGAAGAGATATGGTTCATCCCAAAAATAGTACTTTGCATCCGTGATCAATTTCTTTGTTTGCTGCCTACTGTACTCTTTAGGTATGAATCTCACTGCCTTGTAGTTTGCAATATCTGCAAACCATGGTACTTCCTGGATGGCAAAGAGTTGCTCATCCGAAAGGTTTCAGAGATCTCAGTAAGAGGGAGGGACGCCCCTTCTACTGGTTCTATTCGGGACAGGTGATCTGCTACTTGATTCTCTGTCCCTTTTCTGTCTCTTATTTCTATATCAAACTCTTGCAGAAGCAACACCCATCTGATGAGTCTGGGTTTTGAGTCCTGTTTTGTGAGTAGATATTTAAGAGCAGCATGGTCAGTGTACACAATTACTTTTGATCCTACTAAATAGGATCTGAACTTGTCAATGGCATAAACCACTACAAGTAATTCTTTTTCTGTGGTTGTGTAGTTCTTCTGTGCGTCATTTAAAACACGACTGGCATAGTAAATGACGTGCAGAAGCTTGTCATGCCTTTGTCCCAACACTACACCAATGGCATGGTCACTGGCATCACACATCAATTCAAATGGTAATGTCCAGTCTGGTGCAGAGATGACTGGTGCTGTGATCAGCTTAGCTTTCAGGGTCTCAAATGCCTGCATACACTCCTTATCAAAGATAAATGGCGTGTCAGCAGCTAGCAGATTACTCAGAGGCTTGGCAATTTTTGAAAAATCTTTTATAAACCTCCTATAGAATCCTGCATGCCCCAGAAAGCTTCTGATTGCCTTAACATTGGCAGGTGGTGGTAATTTTTTAATTACCTCTATTCCCTTGTTCAAAATTTTGTGCCCAAGGACAATTCCTTCAGTCACCATAGTGACATTTTTTTCAGTTTAAACCAGGTTAGTCTCTTGGCACCTCTTTAGAACAAGTGCTAGATGGTCAAGACAGGAGCTGAATGAGTCTCCAAATACTGAAAAGTCATCCATGAAGACTTCCAGAAATTTTTTCACCATATCAGAGAAAATAGAGAGCATGCATCTTTGAAAGGTTGCAGGTGCATTGCACAGACCAAATGGCATCCTTTTGTACGCAAATACTCCGGATGGACATGTGAATGCTATTTTCTTTTGATCCTGGGGATCTACTGCAATTTGATTATAACCTGAATATCCATCTAGGAAGCAGTAGTATTGATGACCTGCTAGTCTTTCTAGCATCTGGTCTATGAATGGTAAAGGAAAATGATCCTTTCTAGTGGCTGTATTGAGCCTTCTGTAATCAATACACATACGCCACCCTGTAACTATTCTTGTAGGAACCAGTTCATTTTTTTCATTATGGACCACTGTCATGCCACCTTTCTTAGGGACGACTTGGACAGGGCTTACCTAGGGGCTATCAGAAATAGGATAAATAATCCCAGCCTCTAGTAATTTAGTGACCTCCTTCTGCACCACCTCCTTCATGGCTGGATTCAGCCGCCTTTGTGGTTGAACCACTGGCTTAGCGTCACCCTCCAATAGGATCTTGTGCATGCATCTGGCTGGGCTAATGCCCTTAAGGTCACTGATGGACCACCCAAGAGCTGTCTTGTGTGTCCTTAGCACTTGAATTAGTGCTTCCTCTTCCTGTGGCTCTAAGGTAGAGCTTATGATTACAGGAAAGGTATCACATTCTCCCAGAAATGCATATTTCAGGAATGGTGGTAATGGTTTGAGCTCGGGTTTGGGAGGTTTCTCCTCTTCCTGAGGGATTTTCAGAGGTTCTATTATTCTCTCTAGTTCCTCCAGATCAGGCTGAACATCTTTAAAGATAACCTCTAGCTCTGATTCGAGACTCTCAGCTATATTGACTTCTTTTACCAGAGAGTCAATAATATCAACGATCATACAGTCATTTTGGGTGTCTGGATGCTGCATGGCTTTGACAACATTCAACTTGAACTCATCCTCATTGACTCTCACGGTTACTTCCCCTTTTTGAACACCAATGAGGGTTCGGCCAGTTGCTAGGAAAGGTCTTGCCAGAATGAGAGTTGCACTCTTGTGCTCCTCCATTTCCAGCACCACAAAGTCAGTGGGAAAGGCAAATGGCCCATCCTCTCAGTGAAAATGGTCCAAATGCTCTGTCACAGCACGGCTAATAAGCCGTTGGTTCTCGATCATGTCGGAATAGAATTCATTGATTCTTTTGCGTTTGTCATCACGCCCAACACTCGCGAGTTTGAAGCTCGTCACAACCATCCGATCCCAGAATCCTACTCGGAATACCATAGACAAGGTTTAGACATTCCGGACTCTCATGAATGCCGCCATTAGTCTAGCTTATACCACGAAGATTCTGATTAAGGAATCTAAGAGATACTCATTCAATCTGATGTAGAACGGAGGTGGTTGTCAGACACACGTTCATGGATTGAGAAAGGTGATGAGTCTCACGGATCATCAACTTCTCCATAATTAAGCGCGAATGAACATCTTAGATAGGAACACGCATGTTTGAATGGAAAACAGAAATAATTGCATTAATTCATCGAGACGCTGCAGAGCTCCTCACCCCCAACAATGGGGTTTAGAGACTCATGCTGCCAAAAGGTACAAATTTCAGATCTAAAAATGTCATGAGATACAAAATAAGTCTCTAAAAGTTGTTTAAATACTAAACTAGTAACCTATGTTTACAGAAAATGAGTAAACTAAGATAATTGGTGCAGAAATTCACTTCTGGGGCCCACTTGGTGTGTGCTGGGACTGAGACTTAAGCTTCTCACGTGCCTGTGCTGTTTCTAGAGTTGAACGCCAGGTTGTAACGTGTTTTTGGCGTTGAACTCCAACTTGTAACCTGTTTCTGGCGCTGGACGCCAGACTGCAACATGGAACTGGTGTTGAACGCCATTTTATGTCGTCTATCTTCGTGCAAAGTATGAACTATTATATATTGATAGAAAGCCCTGGATGTCTACTTTCCAACCCAATTGAGAGCGCGCCAATTGAACTTCTGTAGCTCCAAAAAATCCATTCCGAGTGCAGGGAGGTCAGGATCCAACAACATCAGCAGTCCTTTTTCAGCCTAACTCAGATTTTTGCTCAGCTCCCTCAATTTCAGCCAGAAAATACCTAAAATCACAGAAAAACACACAAACTCATAGTAAAGTCCAGAAATATGATTTTTGCCTAAAAACTAATAATATTCTACTAAAAACTAATTAAAACATACTAAAATTTACATGAAATTACCCCCAAAAAGCGTATAAAATATCCGCTCATTATTAACAACCTCCAAGGCATATCATGGTTGACGACTTGGAAGAGGTTGATCAAGAGATGGAGATTCAAGAAGAAAAAGCACAACCTCCCATGTTCTTGGTAAGCAATGAAGAAAAGATTGGAGTGGAAGAAAGCTACCAAGAGGAAGAGGTTGAAATTGAAGAAGCTTGCAAAGAGGTGAAAGTTGTCAGGGAAGAGCACAAGGGAATGGTGATTGAAATCACCCTGCCAAAGCTGTTGGAGACGTCTCCCCCAAAGCCATTACCGTCCAACACAACATTCAAGTGGGTAAAATTCATATCCCTTAGCTTTTTAATTCCACTTGAATATGGGCTACTGGAGACGGATGGTCAACTTAAAGCTCTTTGTGGCATCAAGAGTAAGAGAAAGATGGTCCGTGGTAGCAGTTGTCCTACAAGGTTCAACATGGTTGTATGCTCAAAATTTAAACGCAAAGGTTGGTGTAAAGTTTAACTGAATGGGTCTAGGACGTTGTTTGGCCGCTTTAGTGAGAATTCAGATTGCCTGCCACCCGGTTGGAACACTAAGGATCAACAAGAAGACGGGTGCTAAAGCAAGGTTTGGGACCCCGGAATTCATTCTGGCAATCAACACTCTTGGGGCCTTGTCACTTGCTTTAACTTACTTGAAGGCTTTCTGCGCCTAGTTTGGGATCTCGGAGGCTACTGGAATTCCAAACATTGGTGGAGATTTTTGGATGAATACAAGCACAAGCCACCATAACAAGGAAGCTCCTCAAATGTCCAACTTAAGGACTTTAACTAAAAGTGCTAGGTGGGAGACAACCCACCATGGTATGATCGTCCCTATTCCATTTTAGCCTATTTTTGAATTTTGATTGAACCTGAAAATTTTGTAGCATTCATATTAAACATTGCATTCTGCAAACTGCATCAAAAAAAAAAAGAAAGAAAGAGAAGAAAAGGGCACGCGATGCGACAGCGTCGCCGACGCATTCGCGTCCCCTGTGCTTAGGAAGAAAAGAGACTTTACAGAGAGTCACGCGAGAGCGTGGCTAGAGGTGTGCCTTTGGCACAACTTGATCCATGCGACCGTGTCACTGACGCGTCCACATCATGTGAAAAAATGCCTCACACGCATCCGCGTCACCCACGCGAACGCGTGCCCTATAAATCGACGTAAAAAGGGTGTATGGCCGAAAGTTGAGCTGGAATTGGGTTGGACTGGTGCTAGAAGCACAAGCCCTACCACGCGAACGCGTGCCCCACGCATCCGCGTCGCTTTTCAAAATAGGCCATCCACGCGATCGCGTCACCCACGCGACCGCGTCACCCTAAAATTTGGCAAAATGAATTTCAAACGAAGAGTTGCGCGACCGCGAGGCTGCCCTCGTGCCAGTAGCACAAAAATTACTTCATGCGACCGCGTGCCCCTGACAAACCCCAATTTGACGGTTTATCTTGTATTGAATTTAGGGGATTTTATCACCTTTTTCCCACATTTACCCAATGAATTAGCATGGTTTTGTATATTCTCCTTTAATTGTGCTTAAGAGTGAAAACATGCTTTTTAGGTCTTAAAATAGCTAAATTTAATTCACCTTGATTCTATTAGATGCCTTGATATGTTTGTTAAGTGATTTCAGATTTAGGAGGCAAAGATTGGATCAAGGGAATGAAGAAAAAGCATGTAAAGTTGGAGAACTCATGAAGAAATGAAAGAACCGAAAAGCTGTCAAGCCGACCTCTTCGCACTTAATCGACCATAACTTGAGCTACAGAGGTCCAAATGATGCGGTTCTAGTTGGGTTGGAAAGCTAACATCCGGGGCTTCGAAACGATATAAGATTTGCCATAGTTGCTACAAGTATGGTGGCGCGCACGCGCATAGTACACGCACGCGCCGTTGCTGCCACCTAGTCCACTTGAAGCAAAACGTGGCCAGCGATTTTAGAAGCCTTGTGGGCCCAATCCAACTCATTTCTGATGCTATTTAACCCAAGGAGTGAAGAGGGAAACACATTTTTAGTTACCATTAGTTTAGTTTAGTATTTAGAACTAGTTTCTAGAAAGAGAAGCTCTCACTTCTCTCTAGAATTAGGATTAGGATTAGGTTTAGTTCTTAGATCTAGATTTAGATTCATCTTCTTCTACTTCTATCTTCTCAATTCCTTGTAGTTACATTCATTCTTCTCCTACTCTTTTGGTGTAATCTCTTTTATGTTGTTCTTATATTTTGTTGTAGATCTAGTATTGTTCCTTCTACTTTCTTTCAATTCAATTCAAGGTAATTCATAATAATTGTGTTTCTTTTGATTGTTGTTGTTAATTTCTTTCAATAATTGTTGTTAGATTCTCTTCTTGTTGTCAATTTGCTTTGCTTTTCTTTTGTGCCTTCCAAGTGTTTGATGAAATGCTTGGTAGGATTTTAGTGTAGCTTTTGTTCCTCTTGGCTTTGGTTGAGTAATTAGTGACTCTTGAGTTATCTAATCCTTTTGTTGATTGATAATTAGAAGTTACTAATTGATTTGAATACCTCTAAAGCTAGTCTTTCCTTTAGGAGTTGATTAGGACTTGAGGAATCAAATTGATTCATCCACTTGACTTCCCTCCATGGTTAGAGGTTAACTAAGTGGGAGTAATGGATAATTTGTTATCACAATTGAGGAGGATAACTAGGATAGGACTTCTAGTTCTTATATCTTGCCAAGAGCTTTGCTAGTTGTTAGTTTATTTTCTTTGCCATTTATATTTCTTGTCTAAAATCTTAAAAACCCCAAATATAACTCACAACCAATAACAAGACACTTTATTGTAAATCCTAGGGAGAACGACCCGAGGTTTAAATACTTCGGTTTATAGGTTTTAGGGGTTTGTACTTGTGACAAACAAATTTTTGTATGAGAGGATTATTGTTGGTTTAGAGACTATACTTCGACGAGATTTTATTTGAGAAATTCTAAACCGTCAAAAATCCAATCGTCAGCCACATGCGTCCGCATCACTTCATCGAAGCGCTATCCGCACGACCGCGTGCCTCACGCGCTCGCGTCGCCTGCGCCGCACAGCTTATCTAAATCAGCCAAATATCTTATCTTTTCTTCCCCAAATCTAAATCTTTTCTTTCCCTTCTTATTTCTTTCTTCCTTACTTTCTTTTTCTTTCTTTTTCTTTTAATTGGTGTTGGAAATTTATTTGGATCATTATTTTCTATATTTTGCTGTGGATTAATTAGGAATTGTTTGACCATTATTAATTATTTTTAGGGTCACTTGCATGTTCAAAATTCAATACTTTCAATAACATATCTACCATGCATGCTAAGTGTTTGTGAAAAAGCCCGTATGGCATTGTGCATAATTTTAAATTATTCTATTCTACTACTCTAATGCCTGCTTTTCACAAAACCCCTTTTATGTTTTATTAATTAAATATAATTGTCAATACAAACAGCTTATTAGTTTGAAAGAGATGATAATCTAACTTGGACATTTAGTGCTTGATCTATACTACTCATGCCTTTGCCAGCATGCCAATAAACATCTTGCATCTAATTGCCATTACATGCACTTGCTATATTTTCATTGATAAACTTTTCACATGTAGTCATGACCATGTGTTAACAACATCCTTCTTTACCGTGCATTGATTATCACTTATACTATCCTCTTCCTTGCTCTAACCCTTAGTTTTAAAGTTACTTACTTTTTCCCTTTTCAGGATGGCCACCAAGAAGGGTGAAAAGAAAGCTACTCCCAAACCACCGGCAAGAAAAGGAACAAAAAGAACACCACCTGAGAAACCACAACCCCCATCCATCTACACAGCTTTGCATGCACCGAGGACGGTGCAATCTTTAAGTGTGGGGAGGTCGATACCGATCTCCGTCGGTTAGTTAGTCCCTTCTCAACACCAATTTTTATTTTTATTTGTTAGTTTATTGTTGCATTTACATGTTTAATTGCATGTTTGTTTAATTTTATGCATTTAGTTACTACTTGGTTAAAATAATAAATTTCTTTTTAAGACCCTATTTTTGAAAAAAAATTTCACTAATTTAAATCAAAACTTTTGTGTTAAATTTGTTTGAAGTTGTATTTGGAACATAGATTTTGAGCCAAAGAACACACAATCTGTGAGATTTGAGCTTAATTGTATGGTTACGTTATTTAACCATAAATTTTTATTCTTGTGTGTTTTCTTCTCTATGATTGCAATCTTTACTTTGTTTCATTCTATATGTCCATTATTTGGTGTATTTACATACTTGCATATGATTGAGGCCATTATTTATTTTAGCTCACTTATCCCAAATAAGCCTACCCTTTAAATTACCTTTGTTAGCCACTTTGAACTTTTTAATCCCCTTCTGTTCTATAACCACATCACTAGCCTTAAGCAGAAAAATAAATTAATTATCCCAATTGAATCTTTGGTTAGCTTAAGATAAAGATTGTGTATCAACTAAGTGTGGGAAAACTGTGGGAACATGGGTTAATAAGGGAATGTATCATGTTTCTAATATTGGGAATTTGGGAACTTACTCATGAAAAACCAAAATAGAAAAATAAAAAAAATCCATGTGCATTGACAATGCTATGTTTATTTTTATGATTCAAAAAAAATATTCAATAAATGAGGGGACAAAATTACCCCAATGTTAAGCTTTAATAGAAAGATCAATGCACATGTGATAAAAGTAAAGAAATATCAAAAGTTTGGTACATGAGTATGTGATACAAAAGTGAAAATTATGGGTAGCTAGGCATGATTTAAGAAGTTATATAGAGTGTGTATGTGTTTATGTGAGAGCTTATGTTAGTCAAGGATTCAATTTATAGCTCACTTAGCCATACATACATCTTCACCTTTACCTCAGCCCCATTACAACCTTGAAAAAGAGCTCATAATATTTGTATTGGTATACTAAATATTTGTTGATTGGTTAGCTGAAGAACAAAGTTTAGAAAACATGATTAGAGAAGATTAGAGTGAAGTACCCTATACACTTGAGAGACTAGAGTGATATACACTACGAGTGAGGGTTCAATGCTTGATTCTATGCTCCCTGCTTTCATGAGCTGTCTTCTTACAAGTTTACTTGTCTTTTATTGTGTAATTTGAATTAGTGGAATTTGATTCATGTTTGTCTTGGAGAACTTATTTACTTTTAACCAAGTAGATAGAAACATCTTAGCATTTAGTTGCATTCATATAGATAGGTTACATTGCATACTCTCTATCATTCCTCTTCACTTCTTTATAGCCTTTCTTGAGCTTAGCATGAGGACATGCTAATGTTTAAGTGTGGGGAGGTTGATAAACCACTATTTTATGGTTTATCTTGCGCTTAATTGAGTGGATTTTATCAATCTTTCATACATTTATTCATATGATTTGCATGTTTTACAATTCCTTCCCAGAATTTGTGCTATGATTGAAAATATGCTTCTTTGTCTTTTATTTTCTTTTATTAAAATTCTCTCTTATTATCATTCGATGCCTTGATATGTGTGTTAAGTGTTTTCAGAGATTACAGGGCAGGAATGGCTTAGAGGATGGAAAGGAAGCATGCAAAAGTAGAAGGAATACAAGAAGTTGAAGGAACTGCAAAGCTGTCAACCTGACCCTCTCGTACTAAAATGACCATAACTTGAGCTACAGAGGTCCAAATGGCGCAGTTCCAATTGCGTTGGAAAGCTAACGTCTAGGGCTTCGATTTGATATATAATTTGCCATAGTTGCCATACAGTTAGATGACGCGAACGCGTGCTCCACGCGGACGCATCGCATCTGCGAAAATCAGCATGGCAGAATTCGTTTCCAACGAATCCTGGGCTGTTTCCGGCCCCGTTTCAAGCCCAGAAAACACAGATTAAATGCTGCAAAGTGGAGGAATGAAGGGAACACTTCAGATCATATCACATTTCACTTTTTATAATTTAGATGTAGTTTTTAGAGAGAGAGGTTCTCTCCTCTCTCTTAGGATTAGGATTAGGATTAGGATTTTTAGAAATTAGGATTTCATCTTCTTCAATCACAGGATCATTGTTCTTTTTGTTTATTTTCTCTTTTATTTGTCTATGAACTTTTCCATGTTACATTTGATATTTCTATTTAATATAGTTTGAGGTATTTTCAGATTTATGCTTGTTTTATTCTATTTATGATGTCTTCAATTTAATTTAGAATTTTTCCTTTTGGCTCTGGTTAAGTAATTGGTGACGCTTGAGTTATCAAATAAAGCAGTGGTTAAAATTGGCAGATCGCTCTAAAGCTAGTCTTCCCACAGGGATTGACTAGGACTTGAGGATCAAACTAATTATTCCACTTGACTTTCCTTTGCTTTAGTAAAGGTTAACTAAGTGGGATTAAAATCCAATTCTCATCACAATAGATAAGGATAGGACTTCCAGTTCTAATACCTTGCCAAAAGTTTATTTTATTATTACTATTTTAATTTTCTTATCATTTAACATACTTCTTCCTTACTTTCAAAACCCCCAATTTACAAGACTCATAACCAATAATAAGAACATACCTCCCAACAATTCCTTGAGAAGACGACCCGAGGTTTAAATACTCGGTTATCAATTTTAAAGGGGTTTGTTACTTGTGACAACCAAAATGTTTGTAAGAAAGGACTTTTGTTGGTTTAGGAGCTATACTTGCAACGAGTACTTAATTGTAAAGATTCTTAGACCACGCAAAAGTCATCTCTTCAATCGAGGTATCTTTTAGGAATGATTTTGACTATTAACTCATTATTTTTGCTTGCTTGAAACTTTAAGTGTGTGTTAACATGAGTAATTAAAACAGAGAAAAATAGTTTTAAAGAAGAAAAATTTTTAGAGGCCAGCAATTTTTAGTATTTTTAATTATTATTTAATTAATATAAATATTAAATTATCTTTAATAAATAAATTTTATTAATTTATATATACAAATTCTAAAAATATTTAAGTACAACCTGTATTAGTTTATATGCCAATAACTCAAATGACATAGTCTCCCCATACTCACCTAAGAAGTCGCGAGTTCGAGTCTCCCTATCTTTGGTAAAAAAAACGTATTAATTTATATGTGTAAATTCTATTAAATATAAGTGCGAAACTCTATACTTTTTGTGTGATCAAGTATCGACTAAAAATGATAATATTTATTGGTCATATAACATTATTTTTTAAAGAATACTTAAAATTCTTTTAATGTTAAATAATATATTTAAATATTTTTTAAATATAATTTCAAAATTCAAAAAAAATTAATTGAAGATTGAGTAATAAAAATGAAGAATTTTAATTTCTTCAAAAGAAAAAAAAAGAAATTCAATTTTCTCTTTTTTTATCTCAATTTAAAATATATTTATTCGCATAAATTAACAATCAAAGATAATCTAGCCATCTATGTTAAACAAAACTTTTGAAAACATAACTAATATAATTGTTCATACCATGACCCAACACAATAGCTAGGCCTAATTAAGTAAAAAAGGCTCAATCCAAAGGGTTGACCTTCACTAATCCACCCGACTTCTCCAAAGAGGTCGGATTCGACATGAGTTGGCAAGTGACACTTAATCAAATAAGTAACTGCCTCCTTAAGTCTCTCACCCACTTCTAAAAAAGTGATCTTAACAACCCTAAGATAAAGGAACGTTTATCCACCATCAAAAGTGGAACTACTTCAACGGTGGTTATTGATCCATCTTCCATCACCTATAAATACACTGATGCACTCAGGTAAACCTAAGTTCCAATACTCTAAACCTGCTTAACCCTTTGTTGACTTAGGCATCGGAGTGTCTTGCAGGTACCACCCCCTACTTATCCAAACATATAAACTACTCGAAAGGCGGCTCACAGACGCAAACCAGTCGGAGACGACCTATTTCCAATGTTTGGGCCACACATTCAACGCAAGCCACGGAACATTGGCGTCGTTGCCGGGGACCTGGAAGATCAACGCACGATGGCGGACGACCAGCACGAAGACGGACACACTGCATCCGTCTGATCCAGAGCATCAGGACGCAGTCAACAACGACCAAGCGATTATACCCTTACAAGGAATAGAAGGACAGCACGGTGAAGGTCCCTTGAATACCTAGGGATCAAAAAGGATCTCATCCGAGGTTCATCATCCCGGAAAAGATGGGCAACCTCACTCTACTAACCTAATGGGACTATTACATGGTCACCAAGGTCGACTCAAACAACTAGAACAAGAGCTGGAATGACAGCGGGATGTTGAATGAAGCCTAAGAAGAAAGATCAAACGACAGAGAGAGCTTGAAGAAAAGTTCTCAAAGCTAGAATCCAACCTTTGAAATAAGGATTCTTGCAGAGATCGAGAAGACACCCCGTTAGGGGAAGAAGACCCATTCATTGATTATATCATGAGGGCCAAAGTTCCCACAAACTTTAAAAGCTCTAACATAGATCTGTATGACAGGACGACCGACCCAAAGCACCATCTCAGTAACTTTAAAAGTCGGATGTACTTAGCTGACGCATCGGACGCTACACGCTGCAAGGCCTTTCCGACGACTTTGACAAAGGCGGTGATGAAGTGGTTCGATAGCCTCCTTTCCAGATTGGTCACTGGTGGACGAAATTGTGATCTACGTTCTTTGGATTTTGAATGAAAACTTTATTATGGCACTGGTTGAATTCACAACTCCGTTCAACTAACCAGCAAGTGTACTGGGTCGTCCAAGTAATAAACCTTACGTGAGTAAGGGTCGAATCCACAGAGATTGTTGGTATGAAGCAAGCTATGGTCACCTTGTAAATCTCAGTTAGGGAGATTAAAGGGTAATTGTGATTATTGGAATAAATAATAAATAAAAAGGAATAATAAAAGGGATAGAAGACTTATGCAGATTCATTGGTGGGAATTTCAGATAAGCGAATGGAGATGCTGCATGGCTCAGGGACGCCTGCTCTCCTACTGCTTCTACTCAGTCCTTCTTACTCCTTTCCATGGCAAGCTTTGTATAGGGGTTCACCATCAGCTGTGGCTACTTTCTTCCTCTCGGGAAAATGATCCTATGCGGTTGTCAGTCGCACGGCTAATCGTCTGGAGGCATCACCCATGGTTGATGGCTACATCCCATCCTCGCAGTGAAAACTAATGCTCACGCACTCTGTCACAGTACGGCTAATCACTGGTTGGTTCCCTCCCCTACTGGAATAGAATCCCTTGATTCTTTTGCGTCTGTCACTAACGCCCAGCAGGTTGCAAGTTTGAAGCACGTCACAGTCATTCATTACCGGAATCCTACTCGGAATACCACAGACAAGGTTAGACTTTCCGGATTCCCAGGATCCTACTCGGAATACCACAGACAAGGTGAGACTTTCCGGATCCTCATAAATGCCGCCATCTATCTAGCTTATACCACGAAGATTCTGTTGGGGAATCTAAGAGATACGCATTCAAGCTCTGTTGCATGTAGAACGGAAGTGGTTGTCAATCACGCGCGTTCATAAGTGAGAATGATAATGAGGGTAATCTGACTCATAACATTCATCATGTTCTTGGGTACGAATGAATATCTTGGAATAAGAATAAGAGAGATTTGAATAAAAGATAATAGAATTTCATTAATACTTGAGGTACAGCAGAGCTCCACACCCTTAATCTATGGTGTGCAGAAACTCCACCGTTGAAAATACATAAGTAAAAGAGGTTCAGGCATGGCCGAATGGCCAGCCCCCTAACGTGATCAATGATCTCCTAAGATGAAGAATAAAACAAAACTGAGACAAAAGATGTCTAATACAATAGATAAATGTCCTATATATATCAGACTAGCTACTAGGGTTTACATGAGTAAGTAATTGATGCATAAATTCACTTCCGGGGCCCACTTGGTGTATGCTTGGGCTGAGCTTGATCAATCCACGAGCTAAGGCATCTCTTGGAGTTGAACTCCGAGTTTTGACGTGTTTTGGGCGTTCAACTCCGGATAATGACGTTTTTCTAGCGTTTAACTCCAGACAGCAGCATGAACTTGGCGTTTAACGCCAAGTTACGTAGTCATTCTTCGAATAAAGTATGGACTATTATATATTTCTGGAAAGCCCTGGATGTCTACTTTCCAACGCCGTTGAGCGCGCGCCATTTGGAGTTCTGTAGCTCCAGAAAATCTATTTTGAGTGCAGGGAGGTCAGAATCCAACAGCATCAGCAGTCCTTTTGTCAGCCTTCTTCAGAGTTTTGCTCAAATCCCTCAATTTCAGTCAGAATTTACCTGAAATCACAGAAAAACACACAAACTCATAGTAAAGTCCAGAAATGTAAATTTAACATAAAAACTAATGAAAACATCCCTAAAAGTAGCTTAAACTTACTAAAAACTATATAAAAACAATGCCAAAAAGCGTATAAATTATCCGCTCATCAGTCACCAGCTTTGACGACCTCTCGCGTAAGTTCCTCAGGCGATTTTCAATTCAGAAGGACAAAGTCAAGCAAGCGCCGAGCCTACTAGGAGTGAAACAGGAGGTCGTAGAACCCCTGAGAGACTACATGAAAAGGTTCAACAAAGCGTGCTTGAAAATTCAGGACTTACCCACTAAAGCAGTGATAATGGGCCTAGTTAATAGACTCTGAGAAGGACCCTTCTCCCATGTCCATCTCAAAGAGATACCCGACTTCTTTAAGTGATGTACAAGAACGAACTGAGAAGTACATCAATATGGACAAACACACCAGGTTACGAGAACCGAGTTGGCGGTTAGGGCATCCCCACCAATCAAAAGAAAAGGAGAGAGCCCAAGAAAAAGGAAGAAGTCGGGCCCAAAAGGCCTAGGAGATATCACTATTACACCCCCCTGCGAGTTTTCCTAATCGATGTCTACAGGAAAATTTTCCATACTGAAAAGTTCCCTCCCCTGCGACCAATCAAGAACAAAAAAGGGGGAGCTGTAATGAATACTGTGAATACCATAAATTATATGGACATTCTTCTAATGATTATTATGACTTAAAAAATGTGATAAAAAAGCTGGCCAGGGAAGGTCGGTGATATGCGAAATTGTGATCAATACTTTTCACAAATCATATAATCCCCGGTAATGAATCCAAAAACTTGGTGTTCAATACCATGGCATAAACACAACTTCGCACAACTAACCAGCAAGTGTACTGGGTCGTCCAAGTAATAAACCTTACGCGAGTAAGGGTCGATCCCACAGAGATTGTTGGTATGAAGCAAGCTATGGTCACCTTGTAAATCTTAGTCAGGCAAACTCAAATGGGTATGGTGATATGCGAATAAAATATAAAGATAAAGATAGAGATACTTATGTAATTCATTGGTTGGAATTTCAGATAAGCGTATGAAGATGCCTTCCCTTCCGTCTCTCTGCTTTCCTACTGTCTTCATCCAATCCTTCCTACTCCTTTCCATGGCAAGCTTAAGCAAGGGTTTCACCGTTGTCAGTGGCTACCTCCCATCCTCTCAGTGGAAATGTTCAACGCACCCTGTCACGGCACGGCTATCCATCTGTCGGTTCTCGATCAGGGCGAAATAGAATCCAGTGATTCTTTTGCGTCTGTCACTAACGCCCCGCCCTCAGGAGTTTGAAGCACGTCACAGTCATTCAATCATTGAATCCTACTCAGAATACCACAGACAAGGTTAGACCTTCCGGATTCTCTTGAATGCCGCCATCAGTTCTAGCCTATACCACGAAGATTCCGGTTAAAGAATCCAAGAGATATTCACCCAGTCTAAGGTAGAACGGAGGTGGTTGTCAGTCACACGTTCATAGGTGAGAATGATGATGAGTGTCACGGATCATCACATTCATCAAGTTGAAGAACAAGTGATATCTTAGAACAAGAACAAGCGGAATTGAATAGAAGAACAATAGTAATTGCATTAATACTCGAGGTACAGCAGAGCTCCACACCTTAATCTATGGTGTGTAGAAACTCCACCGTTGAAAATACATAAGTGATAGTGTGATCATTGGTTTCGGCCCCAAAGAGGGAACCAGAAGAACCAAGATCTGATCTAAGAACTAGATGTCCAAAGATGAAAAATACAATAGTAAAAGGTCCTACTTATAGAGAACTAGTAGCCTAGGGTGTACAGAGATGAGTAAATGACATAAAAATCCACTTCCGGGCCCACTTGGTGTGTGATTGGGCTGAGCATTGAAGCATTTTCGTGTAGAGACTCTTCTTGGAGTTAAACGCCAGCTTTTGTGCCAGTTTGGGCGTTTAACTCCCACTTTGGTGCCAGTTCCGGCGTTTAACGCTGGGATTTCTGAAGGTGACTTTGTACGCCGGTTTGGGCCATCAAATCTTGGGCAAAGTATGGACTATCATATATTGCTGGAAAGCCCAGGATGTCTACTTTCCAACGCCGTTAAGAGCGCTCCAATTGGGCTTCTGTAGCTCCAGAAAATCTACTTCGAGTGCAGGGAGGTCAGAATCCAACAGCATCTGCAGTCCTTTTTAGTCTCTGAATCAGATTTTTGCTCAGGTCCCTCAATTTCAGCCAGAAAATACCTGAAATCACAGAAAAATACACAAACTCATAGTAAAGTCCAGAAAAGTAAATTTTAACTAAAAACTAATAAAAATATACTAAAAACTAACTAGATCATACTAAAAACATACTAAAAACAATGCCAAAAAGCGTACAAATTATCCGCTCATCACAACACCAAACTTAAATTGTTGCTTGTCCTCAAGCAACTGAAAATCAAACAAGATAAAAAAGAAGAGAATATGCAATGAATTCCAAAAACATCTATGAAGATCAGTATCAATTAGATGAGCGGGGCTTTTAGCTTTTTGCCTCTGAACAGTTTTGGCATCTCACTCTATCCTTTGAAATTCAGAATGGTTGGCTTCTTTAGGAACTTAGAATCCAGATAGTGTTATTGATTCTCCTAGTTAAGTATGATGATTCTTGAACACAGCTACTTATTGAGTCTTGGCTGTGGCCCAAAGCACTCTGTCTTCCAGTATTACCACCGGATACATACATGCCACAGACACATAATTGGGTGAACCTTTTCAGATTGTGACTCAGCTTTGCTAAAGTCCCCAATTAGAGGTGTCCAGGGTTCTTAAGCACACTCTTTTTGCCTTGGATCACAACTTTATTTCTTTCTTTTTCTTTCTCTTTTTCTTTTCTTTTTTTCTCTTTTTTTTCGAAATTTTTTTTTTGAATCACTACTTTTTCTTGCTTCAAGAATCATTTTATTGATTTTTCAGATCCTCAGTAACATGTCTCCTTTTTCATCATTCTTTCAAGAGCCAACATTCATGAACCACAAATTCAAAAGACATATGCACTGTTTAAGCATACATTCAGAGAACAAAAATATTGCCACCACATCAAAATAATTAAACTGTTATAAAATTCAAAATTCATGCAATTCTTCTCTTTTTCAATTAAGAACATTTTTCATTCAAGAAAGGTGATGGATTCATAGGACATTCATAACTTTAAGGCATAGACACTAAGACACTAATGATCACAAGACACAAACATATATAAACATAAGCATAAAATTTCGAAAAACAGAAAAATAAAGAACAAGGAAATTAAAGAACGGGTCCACCTTAGTGATGGCGGCTTGTTCTTCCTCTTGAAGGTCCTATGGAGTGCTTGAGCTCCTCAATGTCTCTTCCTTGTCTTTGTTGTTCCTCTCTCATGGTTCTTTGATCTTCTCTTATCTCATGGAGGAGGATGGAATGTTCTTGGTGCTCCACCCTTAGTTGTCCCATGTTGGACTCAATTTTCCTAGGGAGGTGTTGATTTGCTCCCAATAGTTTTGTGGAGGAAAGTGCATCCCTTGAGGCATCTCAGGGATTTTATGAGGAGGAATTTCCTCATGCTTGCTCCATCCTTTTCTTAGTGATGGGCTTGAGGTCATGCCTTCTCAGTTGAACCGGCTTCCCTCTTGAGTTTCTCTTCCATTGAGCGCCCTCTTCACAAATGTTTATGAGGACTTGGTCCAACCTTTGATCAAAGTTGACCCTTTTTGAGTTTGAAAGGGATCTCGGGGATCACCTTCTTCAAGGCCACAACTTCATAGAAGTGGTCTTGATGCACCCTTGAAATGAATCTCTCCATCTCCCATGACTCGGAGGTGAAAGCTTTTGCCTTCCCTTTCCTCTTTCTAGAGGTTTCTCCGGCCTTGGATGCCATAAATGGTTATGCCTTTACCACACCAAACTTAAAAGGTTTGCTCGTCCTTGAGCAAAAGAAGAAAGAATAGAGTAGAAGAAGAAGAAATGAAGGAGATGGAGGGGGCTTTGTGGTTCGGCCAAAAGGGGAAAAAGTAGTGGTTTGGTTATGTGAAAATGAAGGAGTGAAGATGGGTTTATATAGGAGTGAGGGGAGGATGAGGGTTCGGTCATGTATGGGAGGGTTTGGGTGGGAAATGGTTTGAATTTGAATGGTGAGGTAGGTGGGGTTTTATGAAGGATGAATGTGAGTGGTGAAGAGAAAGATGGGATTTGATAGGTGAAGGGTTTTTGGGGAAGAGGTGTTTGAGGTGATTGGTGAATGGGTGAAGAAGAGAGAGAGTGTGGTGGGGTAGGTGGGGATCCTGTGGGGTCCACAGATCCTGAGGTGTCAAGGAAAAGTCATCCCTGCACCAAATGGCAAGAAAAAATGCGTTTTTAGCCATTTCTGGCGTTAAACGCCGGGCTTGTGCCCATTTCTGGCGTTTAACGCCAGCTTCTTGCCCTTTTCTGGCGTTTAACGCCAGTCTGGTGCCCCTTTCTGGCGTTAAACACCCAGAATGGTGCCAGACTGGGCGTTAAACGCCCAACAGCTAGCCTTACTGGCGTTTAAACGCCAGTAAGTTCTTCCTCCAGGGTGTGCTATTTTTCTTCCTATTTTCATTCTGTTTTTGCTTTTTTCATTGATTTTGTGACCTCTCATGATCATCAACCTAAAAAGAACATAAAATAACAAAGGAAAATAGTCAAAATATAACATTGGGTTGCCTCCTAACAAGCGCTTCTTTAATGTCAGTAGCTTGACAGAGGGCTCCCATGGAGCCTCAGAAATGCTCAGAGCCATGTTGGAACCTCCCAACACCAAACTTAGAGTTTGAATGTGGGGGTTCAACACCAAACTTAGAGTTTGGTTGTGGCCTCCCAACACCAAACTTAAAGTTTGACTGTGGGGGCTCTGTTTGGCTCTGTTTTGAGAGAAGCTCTTCATGCTTTCTCTCCATGATGACAGAGGGATATCCTTGAGCCGTAAACACAAGGGATTCTTCATTCACTTGAATGATCAATTCTCCTCTATCAACATCAATCACAGCCCTTGCTGTGGCTAGGAAGGGTCTTCCAAGGATGATGGATTCATCCATGCACTTCCCAGTCTCTAGGACTATGAAATCAGCAGGGATGTAATGGTCTTCAACCTTTACCAGAACATCCTCTACAAGTCCATAGGCTTGTTTTCTCGAATTGTCTGCCATCTCTAGTGAGATTTTTGCAGCCTACACCTCAAGGATCCTTAACTTCTCCATTACAGAGAGGGGCATGAGGTTTACACTTGACCCTAAGTCACACAAGACCTTCTTGAAGGTCATGGTGCCTATGGTACAAGGTATTGAAAACTTCCCAGGATCCTGTCTCTTTTGAGGCAGTTTCTGCCTAGACAAGTCATCCAGTTCTTTGGTGAGCAAAGGGGATTCATCCTCCCAAGTCTCATTTCCAAATAACTTGTCATTTAGCTTCATGATTGCTCCAAGGTATTTAGCAACTTGCTCTTCAGTGACATACTCATCCTCTTCAGAGGAAGAATACTCATCAGAGCTCATGAATGGCAGACGTAAGTCCAATGGAATCTCTATGGTCTCATTTTGAGCCTCAGATTCCCATGGTTCCTCATTGGGGAACTCATTGGAGGCCAGTGGATGTCCATTGAGGTCTTCCTCAGTGGCGTTCACTGCCTCTCCTTCCTCCCAAAATTCGGCCATGTTGATGGCCTTGCACTCTCCTTTTGGATTTTCTTCTGTGTTGCTTGGAAGAGTACTAGGAGGGAGTTCAGTAATTTTCTTGCTCAGCTGACCCACTTGTGCCTCCAAGTTTCTAATGGAGGACCTTGTTTCAGTCATGAAACTTTGAGTGGTTTTGATTAGATCAGAGACCATGGTTGCTAAGTCAGAGGTATTCTGCTTAGAACTCTCTGTCTGTTGTTGAGAAGATGATGGAAAAGGCTTGCTATTGCTAAACCTGTTTCTTCCACCATTATTATTGTTGAAACCTTGTTGAGGTCTCTGTTGATCCTTCCATGAGAGATTTGGATGATTTCTCCATGAAGGATTATAGGTGTTTCCATAGGGTTCTCCCATGTAATTCACCTCTTCTATTGAAGGGTTCTCAGGATCATAGGCTTCTTCCTCAGATGAAGCTTCTTTAGTACTGCTTGGTGCACTTTGCGTTCCAGACAGACTTTGAGAAATCATATTGACTTGTTGAGTCAATATTTTGTTCTGAGCCAATATGGCATTCAGAGTGTCAATCTCAAGAACTCCTTTCTTCTGACTAGTCCCATTGTTCACAGGATTCCTTTCAGAAGTGTACATGAATTGGTTATTTGCAACCATTTCAATCAGCTCTTGAGCTTCTGTAGGCGTCTTCTTCAGATGAAGAGATCCTCCAGCAGATCTATCCAAAGACATTTTGGACAGTTCAGAGAGACCATCATAGAAAATACCTATGATGCTCCATTCAGAAAGCATATCAGAAGGACACTTTCTGATTAATTGTTTGTATCTTTCCCAAGCTTCATAGAGGGATTCTCCTTCCTTCTGTCTGAAGGTTTGGACTTCCACTCTAAGCTTACTCAATTTTTGAGGTGGAAAGAACTTTGCCAAGAAGGCATTGACTAGCTTTTCCCAAGAGTTCAGGCTTTCTTTAGGTTGAGAGTCTAACCATGTCCTAGCTCTGTCTCTTACAGCAAAAGGGAATAGCATAAGTCTGTAGACCTCAGGGTCAACCCCATTAGTCTTGACAGTGTCACAGATTTGCAAGAATTCAGCTAAAAACTGATGAGGATCTTCCAATGGAAGTCCATGGAACTTGCAATTCTGTTGCATTAGAGAAACTAATTGAGGCTTAAGCTCAAAGTTGTTTGCTCCAATGGCAGGGATAGAGATGCTTCTTCCATAGAAGTTGGGAGTAGGTGCAGTAAAGTCACCCAGCACCTTCCTTGCATTGTTGGCATTGTTGTTGTTTTCGGCTGCCATGTGTTCTTCTTCTTTGAAGATTTCTGTTAGGTCCTCTACAGAGAGTTGTGCCTTAGCTTCTCTTAGTTTTCGCTTCAAGGTCCTTTCAGGTTCAGGGTCAGCCTTAACAAGAATGCTTTTGTCTTTGCTCCTGCTCATAAGAAAGAGAAGAGAACAAGAAAATGTGGAATCCTCTATGTCACAGTATAGAGATTCCTTGAGGTGTCAGAGGAAAAGAAAAGTAGAAGACAGAAGTAGAAAATTCGAACTTATCAAAGAAGATGGAGTTTGAATTTTGCATTAAGGAATAGTGTTAGTCCATAAACAGAAGGATGTGAGAAGAAGGGAAGTAATTTTCGAAAATCAAGTAAAAGATTTTGAAAAGATTTTGAAAACATTTTGAAAAACACTAATTGATTTTCGAAAATAAAAGTGGGAAAGAAATCAAGTGATTTTTGAAAAAGAATTTGAAATTAGAAATCAAAAAGATTTGATTGAAAGTTATTTTGAAAAAGATGTGGTTAAGAAGATATGATTGGTTTTAAAAAGATGTGATTGAGAAGATATGATTTGAAAAACATTTTTTAAAAAAAAAATTGATTTTGAAAATTAATGACTTGGCTATCAAGAAAAGATATGATTCAAACATTAAGCCTTTCTCAACAGAAAAGGCAACAAACATACTTGAAATGTTGAATCAAATCATTAATTGATAGCAAGTATTTTTGAAAGTAGAGAGAAATTGATTTTGAAAAAGATTTGATTGAAAAGATATGATTTGAAAAAGATTTGATTTTGAAAAGATTTTGAAAACCTGAAAAAATTTTGCATTGAAAACAGAATCTTCCCTCTTGTGCCATCCTGGCGTTAAACGCCCAGAATGGTGCACATTCTGGCGTTTAACGCCCAAAACTCTACCCTTTTGGGCGTTAAACGCCCAACTAGGTACCCTGGCTGGCGTTTAAACGCCAGTCTGTCCTTCTTCACTGGGCGTTTTGAACGCCCAGCTTTTTCTGTGCAATTCCTCTGCTGTATGTTCTGAATCTTCAATTCTCTGTATTATTGACTTGAAAAGACACAAATCAAAAATATTTTTGGATTTTTAATAGTGAGGAATAATCAAAATGCAACTAAATCAGATAACAATGCATGCAAGACACCAAACTTAGCAGTTTGTATACTACTGACACTATGAGAATGCATATGAGACACATAAACACTCAAGTCAAGAGAATTCAAAGATCAGAGTAAGAAATCATCAAGAATTACTTGAAGATCCTTAAGACACATTAATGAATGCAAGAAAAACAGAAACATGCAATTGACACCAAACTTAAAATGAGACTCTAGACTCAAACAAGAAGTATTTTTGGATTTTTTTCGAAAATTAAGTGAAAAAAGAAAATACAGGTATCAAAATTCTTAATGAGAATTCCAGGAATCATGCAATGTTAGTCTAAAGCTTTAGTCTAAAGAAATTAGACATGGCTAAACAAGCTTCAGCAGGACATTGCATTCAAGAGCTAAATTGATGAAAATCAATCAGCTTTGGTGATGATAAGAACATCACCTTGAAACACTAGAATTCATTCTTAAGAACTCTGAAAAAAAAATACCTAATCTAAGCAACAAGATGAACCGTCAGTTGTCCATACTCGAACAATCCCCGGCAACGGCGCCAAAAACTTGATATGCGAAATTGTGATCAATACTTTTCACAAATCAAATAATCCCCGGTAATGAATCCAAAAACTTGGTGTTCAATACCATGGCATAAACACAACTTCGCACAACTAACCAGCAAGTGTACTGGGTCGTCCAAGTAATAAACCTTACGCGAGTAAGGGTCGATCCCACAGAGATTGTTGGTATGAAGCAAGCTATGGTCACCTTGTAAATCTTAGTCAGGCAAACTCAAATGGGTATGGTGATATGCGAATAAAATATAAAGATAAAGATAGAGATACTTATGTAATTCATTGGTAGGAATTTCAGATAAGCGTATGAAGATGCCTTCCCTTCCGTCTCTCTGCTTTCCTACTGTCTTCATCCAATCCTTCCTACTCCTTTCCATGGCAAGCTTAAGCAAGGGTTTCACCGTTGTCAGTGGCTACCTCCCATCCTCTCAGTGGAAATGTTCAACGCACCCTGTCACGGCACGGCTATCCATCTGTCGGTTCTCGATCAGGCCGAAATAGAATCCAGTGATTCTTTTGCGTCTGTCACTAACGCCCCGCCCTCAGGAGTTTGAAGCACGTCACAGTCATTCAATCATTGAATCCTACACAGAATACCACAGACAAGGTTAGACCTTCCGGATTCTCTTGAATGCCGCCATCAGTTCTAGCCTATACCACGAAGATTCCGGTTAAAGAATCCAAGAGATATTCACCCAGTCTAAGGTAGAACGGAGGTGGTTGTCAGTCACACGTTCATAGGTGAGAATGATGATGAGTGTCACGGATCATCACATTCATCAAGTTGAAGAACAAGTGATATCTTAGAACAAGAACAAGCGGAATTGAATAGAAGAACAATAGTAATTGCATTAATACTCGAGGTACAGCAGAGCTCCACACCTTAATCTATGGTGTGTAGAAACTCCACCGTTGAAAATACATAAGTGATAGTGTGATCATTGGTTTCGGCCCCAAAGAGGGAACCAGAAGAACCAAGATCTGATCTAAGAACTAGATGTCCAAAGATGAAAAATACAATAGTAAAAGGTCCTACTTATAGAGAACTAGTAGCCTAGGGTGTACAGAGATGAGTAAATGACATAAAAATCCACTTCCGGGCCCACTTGGTGTGTGATTGGGCTGAGCATTGAAGCATTTTCGTGTAGAGACTCTTCTTGGAGTTAAACGCCAGCTTTTGTGCCAGTTTGGGCGTTTAACTCCCACTTTGGTGCCAGTTCCGGCGTTTAACGCTGGGATTTCTGAAGGTGACTTTGTACGACGGTTTGGGCAATCAAATCTTGGGCAAAGTATGGACTGTCATATATTGCTGGAAAGCCCAGGATGTCTACTTTCCAACGCCGTTGAGAGCGCGCCAATTGAGCTTCTGTAGCTCCAGAAAATCCACTTCGAGTGCAGGGAGGTCAGAATCCAACAGCATCTGCAGTCCTTTTTAGTCTCTGAATCAGATTTTTGCTCAGGTCCCTCAATTTCAGCCAGAAAATACCTGAAATCACAGAAAAACACACAAACTCATAGTAAAGTCCAGAAAAGTGAATTTTAACTAAAAACTAATAAAAATATACTAAAAACTAACTAGATCATACTAAAAACATACTAAAAACAATGCCAAAAAACGTACAAATTATCCGCTCATCAGTCGGCTAAACAGATATCTCATGGAAAGGTCAGACAATCATGGGAAAAGAAAAAGAGATGATGAAGGTCACAACGGACGAAGAAGTCCACCCCCGCAGACTCCCGAACGACATATCCATATGATATTGGGAGGATTTGCAGGAAGAGAATTAACCAAATCATCTCAAAAGAGGCATCTGAAGGAAGTCTACCAAGTCGGGAATGAAGGACCCGACCTCCCAACCATTTCTTTTACCAAGGAGGACGGACAAGGTATTGTGCCCGGGCACGACGACCAGGTAGTAATAACTATGATTCTCGTCAACGCTCATCTACATAGAACCCTGGTGGATTAAGGGAGCTCAGCTGACCTCTTGATTAAACCAGCATTTGACAAGTTGGGATTGGACGAGAAAGAGCTAAGGGCCTACCCCGATATCCTCTTCGGATTAGGGGACACTCCCATCAAGCCGCTGGGCTTCATTCCCCTACACAACTTTTTGAATTGGGATGAAATCCAAGACCTTAAGCATCGACTTTATTCTCGTCGATGTAGCTTCTACCTACAATGCCCTGATAGGTAGAACAACCATAAATCGGCTTGGAGCAATAGTTTCTAAACCCCATCTCTGCATAAAGTTCCTAACACCAGAAGGGATCGCTACCATTAGAGGAGATCAGAAACTGGCGAGAAGGTGTTACAATGAAAGCCTGAACCTGAGAGGTAAAGGCAAAGAAGTCAATACCATTGAACTCGGGGGAGTCCGAGTTAGAGAAGAATTACGACCAAAACCCGGAGGAAGGGCCGAAGAGGTACAGGTCGGACAAGAGATTGGGAAGAACACCAACATATGAGCCAATTTAGTAGAAGATCTAAAGCAGAAGCTGGTACAGCTCCTATAAGAAAATTCCAATCTCTTCGCCTGGAAAGCTTTCGACATGCCTGAAATAGACCCCGAACTAATGTTACATAGATTGACTATTCATCAAAGAAAAAGGAAGCTAGGACCTAAACAGGCTCAAGTGGTCGAAGAACAAGTGCAAGCCCTGCTAGGGGCTGGCTTTATTAGAGAAGTCAAGTATCTGGCCTGACTGGCAAACGTGGTGTTGGTTAAAAAAGAGAATGGCAAATGGAGAATGTGTGTTGACTACATCGATCTCAACAAGGCATTTCCAAAAAACCCATATCCTTTCCCCAATATTGATACCCTAGTAGATTCTAGCTCGGGATATCAATATTTGTCATTCATGGATGCCTACTCGGGATATAGCCCAATCCCGATGTACAAGCCAGACCAAGAAAAGACATCGTTCATCACGCCAAGAGCGAACTATTGCTACGTGGTCATGCTATTTGGATTAAAAAATGCAAGGGCCGTGTATCAAAGGTTGATGAACAAGGTGTTTTGCACCTCACTTGGGAGAATTAATGGAGGTATATGTGGATGACATGCTGGTGAAAACCAAGGATGATGCTAGCCTCCTAAACGATCTCTCGCAAATTTTCAACACCATAAGATTGCACGAGATGAGACTAAATCCCAACAAGTGCACCTTTGCAGTGGAGGCCGAAAAATTTCTAGGATTCATGCTAACACAAAGGGGGATTGAAGCTAACCCCGATAAGTGTAAAGCGATCCTGGAAATGAAGAGCCCGACTTGCTTAAAAGAAGTCCATCAGTCTATCCAAATTCTTGGCAGGATCAGCATTAAGATCCCTACCATTTTTTACTCTACTAAGAAAATAATGTCAGTCAAATTGACTCCTGAATGCGAAGAGGTACTCCAAGCGCTCAAAAGGTACCTGAGCTAACCTCCCATTCTTTCCCGGCCAAAAGCAAGGGAAGAACTCGTGTTATACTTAGCTGTCGCTGAGAAGGCTGTGGCATCCGCATTAATACGAGAAGATGAGGTCGGGCAGCATCTTGTCTACTTACAAGCAAGATGTTACAAGGCCCTGAACTAAAGTATCAAAAACTTGAAAAGTTCAACTATGCCTTGATAGTAGCATCTAGAAGGCTTCAGCCTTATTTTCAATCTCACACCATAAGAGTTCGAACGAACCAGCCCATGAAGCAAATCCTTCAGAAAACAGATGTTGTGGGCAGAATGGTTCAATGGGCTATAGAGTTATCCGAGTTTAACTTGAAATACAAAACTCAGACAGCAATAAAAACCCAATGCCTTACCGACTTCGAAGCCGAATACGCGAGAGATCAAGAGGAGACCTCTGTGACCTGGGAACTATACATGGATGGCTCCTCCAACAAAGTCGGAAGCGATGCAAGCATAATACTGGTCAATGAGAAAGGAACTCGAATAAAAGTCTCCTTGAAGTTTGAATTTCCGGCCTCCAACAATCAGGCAGAATATAAAGCCCTGATTGTCGTACTAAAGCTGGCAAAATGTGGTCGGAGCAACCAAAGTAGTAATTTTCAGCAACTCTCAAGTTGTTACTTCTCAAATTAATGGAAAGTATCAGGCTAAAGACCCAAACATGAAAAGGTACTTAGAGAAAACTATGGACCTTAGGCGATTCCCCGAAATCGAGGTGAGACATATAACTCGAAAACTCAACAGCAGAGCAGACGCTCTCTCCAAGTTAGCAAGTACCAAACCTGGGGAAAAGAATAGAAGTCTGATCCAAGAAACTCTCCAAGAACTCTTAGTTACGAAGACAGACACCAAGTTAGACGTCTTAGAAGTTTCTGGATTAGATCTCGGATGGATGACTCCTCTGATCGAATACTTAAAATTTGACATCCTACCCGAAGAACAAAAAGAGGCCAAAAAGATTCGAAGGGAAGTAGAAAACTACACTTTAGTAAGAAATATCCTTTACAGAAGGGGGATATCCACACCATTGTTGAAGTGCGTCCCGACTTCTAAGGCGGAAGAAGTCCTGGATGAAGTGCATAGTGGCATCTGTGGAAACCATCTCGGAGCAAGATCTTTAGCCAGAAAGGTTATCCGAGCTGGATTCTTCTGGCCAATCCTACAAAGAGATGCCACCGACTTCGTGAAAAAGTGTTAACCTTGTCAGGTGCATGCAAATTTTCACATCGCTCCCTTAGAAAAATTCATTAGTATAACTTCTCCATGGCCTTTCGCAAAGTGGGGACTGGACCTACTCGGGTCTTTCCCTCAAGCGTCAGGACAAGTAAAGTTTCTCATTGTGTGGGTAGACTACTTCACTAAGTGTATAGAAGCGGAGCCATTAGCTACTATTACAACATAGAGAAGTCAAAAATTTCTGTACAGAAACATTATCACCCGATTTGGAGTTTCACACTCTATCACAACTGATAATGGTACACAGTTCACTGACTCTACATTTAGAAGCTTGGTACCTAGCATGAAGATCAAGCACCAATTCACCTCGGTCGAGCATCCCTAGGCAAATGGACAAGCAGAAGCAGCCAATAAAGTTATATTGGCAGGGTTAAAGAAAAGGCTTCAAGAAGCAAAGGGAGCTTGGGCTGAAGAGCTTCCTCAGGCATTAGGGGCCTACCAAACCACACCTCATTCAACCACTGAAGAAAAACCTTTCTGACTTGCTTACGGCATTGAAGCCATGATCCCCATAGAGGTCAATGAGTAGAGCCCTAAGGTGAGATTTTATAATGAGGTCGGAAACATCCATGCACACAAAGAGGAACTCGAATTACTCTCAAAAGTCTGAGAACAACCCCAGATAAGAAAAGCAGCGTTAAAACAAAGGATGGCAACGAGATATAACTGAAGGGTCATTCGAAGAAGTTTTGCCTCAGATGACTTAGTCCTCATCAGAAATGACATCGGAGTGAATAAGTCGGGAGAAAAAAAAACTTGTTGCTAACTGGAAAGGACCTACAAGATAGTTGAGGTCTTAGAAAAAGGCTACTACAAAGTATCCGACCTAGGAGGATCCGAGCTCCCAAAGTCATGGCACGCTTGCAATATGAAGAGATATTACAGCTAGAAACGAACCTCGCTCCCTGATGTACTCTTTTTTCCGACTTCATGATTTTTTTCCAAAAAGGGTTTTCCTAAAGAGGGGTTTTAACGAGGCATCAAAGCGAGGGCTAGGGGCAGAAAAGCCATAAGTCGCTCCCTTAGTAGCAAAAGCACCCTTATGAAACCACATTTCATTAGTAATAATATCTTTTTCCATCTTTTTACTTCTCTCTTTAAAATTTTCATTTATCATTACTTCGATACGCACTGATGGTATACGAAATTGCAATCACACTTTTGCAACTCCGCACAACTAACCAGCAAGTGCACTGGGTCGTCCAAATAATAAAACCTTACGCGAGTAAGGGTCGATCCCACAGAGATTGTCGGCTTGAAGCAAGCTATGGTCATCTTGTAAATCTTAGTCAGGCGGATTTAAATGGTTATGAGGTTTTGATAATTAAAAGATAAATAGAACGCAATTAAAATAAAGGTACTTATGTAATCCATTGGTGGGAATTTCAGATAAGCGTTTTGAAATGCTTTGTTGCTTCTGAACCTCTGCTTTCCTATTGTCTTCATCCAATCATGCGTGCTCCATTCCATGGCAAGCTGTATGTTGGTGGATCATCGTTGTCAATGGCTACCATCCGTCCTATCAGTGAAAATGGTCCAGGTACGATTTTCGCACGGCTAATCATCTGTCGGTTCTCACTTGTGTCGGAATAGGATCTCTCTATCCTTTTGCACACTGTCACTGCGCCCAACATTCGCAAGTTTGAAGCTCGTCACAGTCATCCCATCCTAGATCCTACTCGGAATACCACAGACAAGGTTTAGACTTTTCGGATCTCAGGAATGCTACCAATTGGTTCTAGCCTATACCACAAAGGTTCTAATATCACGAATTCGAATGCTCTGTTGTCAGGAGAGGCGAGTCAAATCTATGGATCAGAGACCCAAGAGATTATACTCCGGCTATCGTCCAATGACTACGTTGAACATCATGTAGACCGCTTGTGGTTGTCAGGCACGTGGATCTTGGCTAAGCGAGTAACGAAGATAGTAGGTGATTGTCACGGGTCACCCCTTCATTCTGACTTAACTGAATTAAGTACGAGAGTATATCTTGAAGAAGAAATAAACATGAATTGAAAGAAAAACAATAGTACTTGCATTAATTCATGAAGAACAACAGAGCTCCGCACCATAATCTATGAGGTGTAGAAACTCCACCGATGAAAAATACATAAGAGAAGAAGGTCTAGGCATGGCCGAATGGCCAGCCTCCCCAAAGTGATCAAAAGATCAAAAGATGATCCAAAGATGAAATACAATAGTTAAAAATGCTATTTATACTAAACTAGTTATTAGGAATTACAGAAAATAAGTAACTAAGTGCAGATAGTGTAGAAATCCACTTCTGAGGCCCACTTGGTGTGTGCTTGGACTGAGCTTTGAAGCTTTCACGTGCATAGGCCATTCTTGGAGTTAAACGCCAGCTTGCATGCCAGTTTGGGCGTTTAACTCCAGTTCTGGTGCCAGTTCCGGTGTTTAACGCCAGAAAAGGGTCTCTGGTGGGCGTTTGGACGCCAGTTTGGGCCGTCAAATCTCGGGCAAAGTATGGACTATTATACATTGCTGGAAAGCCCAAGATGTCTACTTTCTAACGCAATTGAGAGCGCGCCAATTGGGCTTCTGTAGCTCCAGAAAATCCACTTCGAGTGCAGGAGGGTCAGAATCCAACAGCATTTGCAGTCTTTTCTCAGTCTCTAAATCAGACTTTTGCTCAGGTCCCTCAATTTCAGCCAGAAAATACCTGAAATTATAAAAAAACACACAAACTCATAGTAAAATTCAGAAATATGATTTTTGCATAAAAACTAATAAAAATATACTAAAAAGTAACTAAAACATACTAAAAACTATGTAAAAACAATGCCAAAAAGCGTATAAATTATCTGCTCATCTATTGACATAAGCTCGGAAAAGCGCAAAAATTCATTGAAAAGTAAAAGTCAGTGTCAAGAGGTTATAAAAACTAAAAGAGGTTATCAAAATTTATCGCAGAAATAACCTAAGTTACAATAATGACTCAATAAACAAAGTTGAGCGTAAAAGATTAAGCCAATGAAAAACAAAGAGATACTAAAGATAATTTTCCCTTAAAAAGATCAGGGAAAAGGGCTTTTCGTAAAAATCTGGCCAAAACGAAAAGATTAAGCAAGGAAAAGTTTTCCTCCAATTACGTGGGGTAGTAGAAAAATTATCTAACTCAGATAATTTTCTTTCATGAAAAGTTTATTTTTCAAAAAAAAGCTTCATAAAGCTCAAAGGCTTTTCACAAAAAACTTTGTAAACTGAACACCCTTCAAACAAAGATTTCGTCAAACAAAAACATCGCGTAGTAAAACGACCACTTTGTTAAGAGGTCCATCCAAAAATCAAAAGTTGTTGTTTATGATCCTATTAAAAAAGGATCAAGTGTCAAGGAATTTCCAAAAAAATATAAAAGAGTTCATAAAAAGGACCCACAAGCCGGGCCTTAAATAGCTTAAATCACTGGGGACCAAGAAGAGGATTAGGGTCATTGGCAGGAGTGGAGGTCGATTCGGCCGCAAAAGTCATAGGGGTCAAAGGGATCTCTTCGGCATCATAGGTTGGAGTCACAAAAGCGGCAGCGGAAGAAGTCGGCATATCAACCTCACGAGGAGGGAATTCAATGATGCGCTGCCCTGCCGTCTTTAGCTCAGAGTCAGTCTCAGGACGAGGAGGAGACACTATCTCTCCATTAACAACAACCTTGTTAGGGTGAAGAGGGGATAGATCCAAGTCAGGAGCAATGACTCCGACCTGTTGTTTCAGCACCCTAAACACCTCTTCAGTACCCTCAACAATGGAGTCCTCCAAGTCCTGGTAGCGCTCTCGAAGCTGCTCAACCTCCTTTTTCAAATCAAGATTGGCCAAAAGATCCTAATATAGTTCTGTTCAACTTTCTCCTTCAAATCCTCAGCCATAACACACTGGCCCATCAATTTTTCTCCATCTCTCGGGTCTGGACAAGCTGTTTCTTCAGCCTATCGTTCTCCTCCTGCAACCTTTTTCTTCCTCCTGATACATAACAATCCTCCCTTGAAGTTTTTCTAAAATTTGTTGAGTAGCACTTAAGGGAGTCTTGTCCAAAATATCAAGGAAAGAGGTACAGACCCCAGCAGTCCTAATTCCCCCTCGGATCAAAATTTGAAGATGATTACGAATAGCAGCATCATCCATAGCAATCTGGCTATAGGGAAGGATGTGCTTTCTCGTAAACTTGGGACATCAAAATCGGCTTTCCCAACACTAGAGACGCCGGCTTCCATGGTCTTGCGTTTTTTTTTCTCGGGTTCCAAGGTGGGATGAACTGGGGGGACAGGAGCAGGAGGAAGTGGAGGAGTATGAATTAGATTTACCAAGAGAGGCCGAGAAGAAGAAGTACCCAGGACCGAGCTCTGATAAGGGGGAGTAGATGATGCCCCGATCTCCTGAGCAGTAGCCCGAACACGAGCATTCCTCTTAGCCTCCTGCACCTTCTGGTAAGCTGCCTTCGACCCACTTTTCATTTTGTCTGAAAAAGAAAATTAAAAAAATGATCAGCACACAAGTCGGACGCAAGCAGAGCAACACAAGTCGAAAGAGTTATGAAACGACTACAAAATCAAAAATAAAGGGTACCTATCTCGATCTGGACATAACTCGAAGAACCAAGAAGAAATTTCCTGGTATCGAGGTTGGGAGCTCGCCCCCAAGCCTCTGGAAAAACTCGACCACTGCCTCCTCCACATCGTCTAAATCAACCATATTGTACTTCTCTACGGGGGCTGCCTCTACCCAGTATAATTGAAAGCGGGGCTCATGGTTGTCATTCAGAAAAAAAAGAGTGATAACCCTCGACAACTTGAACTTTGAAAAAGAAGTTTTTAAAATCATGGAAGGACTCGTCAAAAATAGAAAAAACCTTCCGATCCCGTATAGCTCAAAAAGAAATCCAATGCTGCTTATTCTACTTACTAAAAGGCTTGGTCAGCTGGAAAAGGTAGAAAAAAATTCTTAAAAAAGTCGGGAAGTCAAGCTCTCGGCTAACAAGGTGGTATATTTTCAAGAAACCCCAAGAATTAAGGTGAAATTGGGTAGGAGCTACTCTGCAGTGGGACAAAACCTCCACCTCAAAATCAGAAAAAGGAAAGGTGACCCCCAAACCGGTAAAAAGACAATCATACATAAAAATGAAGTGGGGATCAAAGTCGTTAAGCCTCCCACAACATACTCGATCTTCAGAGCCCGGGGCTACTAGTTCATATTTGGGTTCATCAACATCTAGGCTACAAATTCTATGGTAATTTCAGAGTTCAGTTATAAAAACTTCATCCACTAAAGAGTTTTCAAAGAGGATAGAAGTATCTACCCATCTCGAAAGGACTTCAGAAATTTAGGTGGACATTTTCAGAAAGGTAATATACAAGAAAATATACCTACATTACACAAAGAAAAAGGGGCATCATCAAAAGCCAGGCCAAAGATAATTCTTTTCGAAACAAAAGAACAGGGAGAACCACAGCTAAAAAGACTTCTGCAAAAAGAAAGCACAAAAAATAAAAAAATATTCCTACACGAACAGTAAAGATATCACAAAGGAATCTCACTCTCAAAGCATGCAGTATATTAAGTACAAAAAATACTACGAAAAGCGAAAGGGAGATACAAAAAACTAACTTTTGTGAAAAAGAAGATAGAGAGGCAAACACGGCAACAGAAGAGAACCTGAGGATTTTGTGAGCGAGAAAAAGAGCGAATGAGCGAAACAGTTCTCAGAATAAAACAACGCAATAATTAAAAGAGCGTGCCGTTACCAATGTAACTGCCCCGCGTGTAAATGCAAAACCCAAACGGACGCGACGGTTGACAAGACGCAACGATAGATAATTCAAAATCACGTCGATTTCCGAATTAGTCGGAAAATATCAACCTCGGTATCTCCGAGCTCCATCAATATCGAATCCAACTCGTAACTGAGAGATCGGACTCGAGTAGGGCCACTATTCATACCCTAACCCAACACAATAGCCAGACCCAATTAAGTCAAAAAGGCCTAATCCAAAGGATTGGCCTTCACTAATCCACCCGACCTCTCCAAAGAAGTCGGATTCGACATGAGCTGGCAAGTGACACTTATTCAAATAAGTAACTGCCTCTTTAAATCTCTTACCCACTTCTAGAAGAGTGATCTTAACAACTCTAAAATAAAGGGACGGTTATCCACCATCAGAAATAAAACTACTTCAACGATGATTATTGGTCCATCACATATAAATACACTAATGCACTCAGGTAAACCTAAGTTTCAATACTCTAAACCTGCTTAACTCTTTGCTGACTTAGGCATCGAAGTGTCTTACAGATACCACCCCCACTGATACAAACATATAAACAACTCGGAAGGCGGCTCCTAGACGCAAACCAATCAGAGACCACCTCTTTCCATGGTTTCGGTCACACATTCAAGCCCAATCAGTCCAGTTTCAGATAACCCACGGAACAATAATTATCTCAACTAAACAAAAAATTTAATTCTCTAATATTTAAAATAACTCTATCAAAAAAGTTGAAATTACAACCATAAAAAAAATTAAAAATATAAGACGTTTAACAATTTTTTAAAATATTTGTCTAAGAATATCCCTTCTCCCTGTTACTAAACAAACACTTGTAAATTTAAATTAGGCTTATGATGGCATTTACATTTTTTTAATTTTTATTAACAAGAACAAATACTTAAAAGTTTCACTCATTTCACTGCATATAAAGACGAATTTTATCGTTGGACTGCAAAGGCAACATGGATTATGAGCCATTGTAATGATCAAAGTTAAACTATTAAAATAGTAGTACAAAAATAGCACCGAAAGGTACCAAACTTCGTATAGATTCACATGGGAACCAACGCTATAGTACTTTCCTGTGTCACATTCGCAGAGATGAAAAACTAACAATGCCCAAACAATTTGGATGTAATCTAGGACAGACATGAGTGACCAAACGAAGAACCAAATTGCAGATTAATACAGTTGATGATCTTCACTGCAAGCTTTGAAACTTTTTCATGATAAGTAGGCTCATCTCAATATAGCGATGTGCGCAGTTAGAAAGACAAGTAGATTCACTCGAACTGAACTTATTCCCAGGTGTACCCGTGATGCATTTGTCCCAGCATGCATCTGTCAGCTTTGACACCATTTCATTAACCATTGCTAGTTGCTGCTCTTGCTGCATTTACTTAACTAAGTTAAACTCTAAATCTTTTATTTCAATGTTAACTCATTTTTATCACATGAATTTAAAAGAATACTGCGAAATAACCCCAATGTTAGTAATAAATAAATAAATAAAACCAAACAAATGCCTTCCAAATCCTATCACATTTGATATGATTTTTGTTTGAATGAATTTTTTTTATCTCTGTAAAATACCTGTGTTAATTGAATCTTCTTATTCTATATTAATTCTACTTTTTTTCTTTGACCAGATAAGATTAAGTGAAACAAAACAGATATTTACAAAATAAAGTAGTAAAAATTGAAAAGGCAACGGAAAATTCGTTGCCTTCCAATCATTTTGAAACGATAAACACGAAAGGGCAAAAAAAATTCACCAAAAGCACACTAAGAACAAAGAACAATAATAAGTAAATATAGAGAAACAGAACTCTTGCAAACTAGAAGTTCGTACGATTTTACGACAACAAATTCGAAACAAAGCTCAATCGAATGGAAAAAGAAAGAGGAACATCTGAAACTTACAGAGTAGAATTGCTGCATGTCAGATGAATCAAGCTTTGAAAAATCCATGGATAATGGAGAGAGGATTAGGCTGTAGAAACTTCAATCAAAATTTCTCAGGAAAACCCTAATCGATAAGAACTAGGAAGACGACTCTCAGAAAAACTGTAATATTGTGTGTCCAATTTCAATGGACATAAGCCAACTCTGTATTGGGCTTTAGAGGATCGTTTAGGCTTTATATTATTTTTGGGCTTACGATTTTATTTGTCAGCATGTAGAAAACAACCAAAAAAAGGCAAATTTATTCTTAATTTCTTATCGGATAGATTTCTATTTTTTTAATATATTTTTATTTTAATCAACTTGAGTTGGTCGAGTGGTTTGCTTACTCGTCCGCTTAAGCAACATGTCGGGTTGGGGGATACCGTTTGGGTAAACAAAAAAAATATATTTTTATTTTAAAAAATACGGATTAATATTTTTTTATCAATATTAACCAAAATTTTGGACTAATATTTTATTTTATACTATTATAATTTAAAATTTATAATTTATAATTTAGTATAAAAAGATTTTTATTAACAAAAAATAACTAAAAATAATAAATTTTATTGGTCATACAACATTATTCTTGATATTAACAGTGATTGAAGATAAGAAATTATTTTTTATATCTTAAAAAAAATACAAATAAGATATATATAAAAAAACGTATAAAAACTAATTTTTTGTTAGTCAATATTTGCTATTTTTTTTAAATTCTAAATAATTCTCATTTTTTAAAGAATTTAAGATATGTTTAGGATTTATAATTCAAACTAATATTTAAAATTAAGAATTTATCATGTAAAATATAAAATTAAAAAAAAAAAAAACTGACTCCCTAATCTTACTCATATAAGAAATAGTGCAAGCATTATTTTTCCAAAATGTTGAAGGAACACTTTTCTATGAATGTATATCCCCCAAAAAATAGAAAATTGAAAACAACTTAATAAGTATATATGGATTAATATATTTGGCTTTTATTATTATATTATTTTTGTCCTATTAAAATTTATGTTAAAAGAAATTTTAATATTATTAAATTTAACATAAAATAATATTTATCTTATTATAAGTATCAAAACTAAAAATAAATTGATAATATATTTTTAAAACTGTTGAGTTTGAAAAATTAATCTAAGTGGTAAATAAATATTATTATGCTTTCACGAATTGTTTGTTTAATAAGTTTGGTTTAATGTGCAGAAAAATAATTAATACAAAACACATGGAACAAATAAACAAGCCCACATGGACTAAAAAAATGAAATAAAAATGTATTAGCCCAACACAAGCCCACTTGGTGACCACATTCAGAATCCATCACACTTCAACCCAAGTCACCAACTCCCACACTCTAAGAAACTTGAATCCCCCCTCCCCTCGCTCAAGTTCAATTCACTTTAATTTTACTTAACTTCCACCGAAAGCCAAAATCTTTCTTTTTTCTTCTCTCTCTCGGTCACGCCATTCAAAGAAGAAGAAAGAAGAAAATGGAAAATGCAGAGGCTATGGTGTGTCAAAGAACAAAAAGTTTGTTTTCAAATCCAAGCAAGAAGAAAGAGTTACAACCAAGAAGCTAGTTACACTTCGGTCAAAGCTCATCAAAAAATATCTTTCCTCATTTGTGCTACACCAAGGAACTAAGAAGAAATCCACAAAGTCACAAGCACAAATCAAGCAACCATGGAGAAATCAAAGTCAAATTTGGATAGCAGAAGATCCACGGTCCAAATCAAAACTTGGAGCCAAAGCAAAGCTCAATGGTCAAGATTAAAGAAGCTTAAAGAAAAAAGATGACAGAGAATGGATAAGTTGCATGCAGCAGATTCGGATTTCTTTCTCATCACTGACGAAGCTGCTGCAAGCTCAGAGGAAGGAGAAGAAGACAAGATGGACCTTAAACTAGCTTCAACCTTAGAAGCTTCACTCTTCTATAATAAGGGTGAACGGCCAAGGGTTGAAGGCAAGAGAGTAAGAACTAAGCATAGAATTCAGTTCTATTGTTGAGTTCTTCTCCTTCATAGTTCTCATTTAGTAGTTTCTTTTTCTCAGTTTTTGTCTGTCTGAGTCTCATTGAAAAAGGCAAACATGGTGAGGTTTGTAAGAAAAAGCCAATGAAAGGTAAAAGACAGTGAGTTAAACATGGAGAAAAAGCCTTAAGATGTCTCAGTTTTTTTTATACATCTCTCTGTTTTGTTCATGATCATGTGGAGATTCTCTTACAAATTGGGTTAGCACTTGGCTGTTGAAAGCTAGACTGAGGTCTAGTCAAATTAAGATTGGGTTAGAATATAGATTTATCTCAGATTTGATTGGATAGATCCTAGGAAAAGATTGGTGTATGTACCTAGTCAAAAAGATAGTGAAATTTCATCATAATTGTGATGGAGACTGGATGTAGGCCACATTGCACTAAGTAGCTGAATCAAAATACTTTTGGGTGTCACTCTCTCTTCTCTGTTCTTTTACTATTTCTATAATTCAGAAGACAAAAAGGAAAGTATCTCCTAACTCAAGAATACTAAGATTCAACCCTCCTTCTCTTAGCCACTAATAACCATCAATTGATATCAGAGTTTGGTTAAGATCCTGATGTCAAATAAGAACTACATCTATTGGAAGGAAAGGATGAAGATCTTTGTTCAATAAGTGGATTACAACATATGGAAGATCATCATGAACGGACCTCCGATCCCAACCAAAATAGGAGCAAATGGTGTAGTTCTTCCCAAGATAAAAGACGAATGGAATGATGAAGACAAGAAGAAGATAGAGCTTAATGCTAAAGCTATCAATATGCTCAACTGTGCTATCAGTTTCGAAGAATACCGTAAGGTATCTAGATGCAAAACAACAAAGGAGATCTGGGACAAGCTCCAAGTCACACACGAAGGCGTTGTTCAAGTAAAACAGACCCTAATAGACATGCTGTGCTGAGAGTATGAAATGTTCTTTATGAAAGAAAGAGAATCTATTGACGAAATATTTGAAAGATTCACTGTCATTATCAACAGTTTAGATGATAGAGAATGACCCACCCTGAACTTGTGCTAGTAAGAAAAGTTCTGAGAAGTCTCATAAAAGTGGGAAACAAAAGCTATTGTCATAGCTGAGAGTAGTGGTATTAGTCAAATGACTTATGATGAATTGAGAGGAAAATTACTTGCTCTTGAAATTACTTACTTAAAAAATGACATAAAAATGAAAGGAATTGCTCTAAAATCATTCACTGAATCTTAGGATGATGAATCTAGTGATAATTTATCTGATGATGACTTTGTTCTTTTTGCTAAGAAATTCAAAAAAATGATGAAGTTTAAAGAAAGAAGTAGGGGAGGCAGTTCAAGGAGACCAAAGAAGTACTTAAGCAAAATAATCTACTACAAATGCAAAGAAGATGGACACTACAAGTTTGACTGCCCAAAGCTAAAGAAAGAAGAAAAGACCAAGAAAGAAAAGAAGAAGGGGCTCATGGCCTCTTGGAAAGATCTAGAGAATGATTCGGACGAGGATGACGAATCAGAGATTAAATCTTAAACTTGTCTCATGGATGACCAAACTGATGAGGTAATTTTCATTGAACCTTCTACTGAAGACCTTCATCTTATAATCGATCATCTCACTGAGAAACTAAGATGCTTCTTAAATAAAAATCATGAACTAAAATCTCAAAATGACATCTTAAAGGTAGAAACCGCTTTTCTCAAAGATAAATTAAGGGAAGTCGAAATCGCTGTTGATCTTATTGAAGAAAACAAGTGGCTTAAGGTCGAACTTAAAGGCTATGAGAAATAACATTCTATGATTGCATACTTGAACTTTTTTGAAGAAAATAACCAGTTTCACAGAGAGGTCAAAAGCCTAAAAGAAGATCTGGCCAAATTTGCTCAAAGCTTTGAAAATCTAAATAAACTTTAGGCTAGTAAAAAATATCTCTATGAAAAGGCTAGTTTAAGTTTTCATAAAAAATCTGAAACTATTTTTGAAAAATATCCTTTTGCAAATATGGCTTCCACTTCGGATGATATAAAATTTCAAAACTCAACTAATCTATAAAAAAAAGCAACCAAAAAGGTTTTGTCGTTTATGTAATCGGGATAGGAATTTTCCTATTCAATGTTTTATTAGTGAGAAAATGATTGGAAATAGAGTGTATAAAATAGTTGGCAACTACAATGGTCTTGACCAAAAAAGATGGTTTAATATTGAAGGATCCTAAAAGATTTGGATACCTAAGGTCACTTGAAAATTTTTGTAGGTTTGCCTAGCATCCAAAAGAAAAGACAACATGTGGTACTTGGACAACGGATGCTCTAGGCATTTGACCAGAAAGTCTACATTCTTCATCAAGCTAGACGAGTATGATGGAAGTTTTGTAACTTTCGGTAATAACGGTAAAGAAAAGATAGTGGCCATGGGTAAAGTGGATAATAATTTCTCATCCTTCATAAATGATGTGTTTTTTTTTTGTTGACGGATTGAAACACAACTTACTAAGCATTAGCCAGTTATGCGATCTTGGATACTTGGTCATATTTAGAAAATTGGATTGCTTAGTTATTTGTGAAAAATCTGGTGAACTATTATTTGAGGCAAAAAGATGTAATAATGTGTATGGACTCACTCTAGAGAAATTAAAAGATCAAAATGTGACATGTTTTACTTCAATGGAATCTGAAAAATGACTTTGGCATAAAAAATTAGGACATATTAGCATGTACCAAATTTCTAAGTTTATAAAAAAAATTTGGTTAGAGACATCCCCAACATAAAGTTTGACAAGGACATCACTTGTGATGCTTGTCAATTAGGCAAACAAACAAAATCTTCTTTTAAGCCCAAGGTTGGAATCTCTACTAAAAGGCCATTAGAATTGTTATACATTGATCTTTTTGGTTCTACTAGAACTCAAAGTTTAGGAGAAAAATATTATGGCTTGGTAATGGTTGATGACTACTCAAGATTCAGATGGGTTCTCTTCTTAGCTCACAAAAATGATGTGTTCTATGCCTTTTCTTCTCTTTGTAAAAAGATTCAAAATGAAAAGGATTTGAAAATTGCCCATATAAAAAGTGGTCATGGAAAGAAATTTGAAAATCGAGATTTTGAAAATTTTTGTGATGAATTTGGGATTTCTCACAATTTTTCATGTCCTAAAACACCTAAAAAAATGGGATTGTTAAAAGAAGTAATAGAAGTTGGTGCACGAAATTGTGATCTCAATGGCTGATAAACCACTATTTTATGATTTATCTTGTGGTTAATTGAGTGGATTTTATCAACTCTTTACCCACTTATTCATACTATTTGCATGGTTTTACATTCTCCTTCCTAATTATGTGCTTTGATTGAAAACATGCTTTTTTAGCTTTTATTTTCTTTTATTTAATCCTCTCTTATTACCATTAGATGCCTTGATATGCGTGTTAAGTGATTTCAGGGATTACAGGGCAAGAATGGCTTAGAAGATGGAAAGGAAGCATGCGAAAGTAGAAGGAATACAAGAAGTTGAAGAAACTGCAAAGCTGTCAGCCTGACCCTCTCCCACTAAAACGACCATAACTTGAGCTACAGAGATCCAAATGATGCGATTCTACTTGCGTTGGAAAGCTAAAGTTCGGGGCTTCGATTTAATATAATTTGTCATAGTGTTCGTACAGATAGGTAACGCAAACGCGTCATCCACGCGGACGCGTTGCATCTGCGAAAATCAGCGTGGCAGATTTCGCAAACAGCGAATCCTGGGCTATTTCCGGCCCAGTTTCAAGCCCAGAAAACACAGATTAAAGGCTCTCATAATTCACTTTTTACAATTTTAGATGTAGTTTTTAGAGAGAGAGGCTCTCTCCTATCTCTTAGGATTTAGGTAGGATTTTTAGAAATTAGGATTTATTTCAACTCTTCATCAAGTTCAATAATTTATGTTTTTCTTCTACTTTTATTTACTCTGATACTTTTATTTATGTTGGATTTATGTTGCCCAATTGGCTTATAAATATTTTCCATGTTAGATTTTACTACTTTGAATGAATTTGAGATGTTCCAGATATTTATGATTTTAATTTAGATATTTTCCCTTTTGGCTTTGGTTGATTAATTGGTGACTCATGAGTTATCAAACTCATTGTTGATTGAAAATTGGATTTTTTCATTTTATTAATTCAAGATCCTATAACTCTAGCCTTTCCCAAGGAAAGACTAGGACTTGAGGATTCGAAATTAATTCATCCGCTTAACTTACCTTCATAGTTAGAGGTTAATAAGGTGGGGGAAAAATTCAATTCTCATCACAATTGATAAGGATAACTAGGATAGGACTTCCAGTTCTCATACTTTGCCAAGAGTTTATTTTACAGTTATTTATTTATTTTTATTGCTTTGAAAATATACCTGTGCCCATTGCCCAAATTCTCAAAACCCCCAATTTACAAAACTCATAACCAATAATAAGAACATACCTCCCTGCAATTCCTTGAGAAGACGACCCGAGGTTTAAATACTCGGTTATCAATTTTAAAGGGGTTTGTTACTTGTGACAACCAAAACATTTGTACGAAGGGATTTCTGTTGGTTTAGAATCTATATCTACAACGCGACTATTTTTATAAAATTCTTTACTAGCAAAAATTCCGACGTCAAAATGGCGCCGTTACCGGAGAATTGCAAATGTGTGCCTTATTATTGGTTATTGTAAATATTTTTCCAAAAAAAATTTCAGATTTTAAAATTTTCATCTTATCTTATTGATGAGCGGATAATTTGTATACTTTTCGGCATTGTTTTTAGTATGTTTTTGTTATGATATAGTTAGTTTTTAGTATATTTTTATTAGTTTTTAGTTAAAATTCACTTTTCTGGACTTTACTATGAGTTTGTGTGTTTTTCTGTGATTTCAGGTATTTTCTGGCTGAAATTGAGGGACCTGAGCAGAAATCTGATTCAGAGACCAAAAAGGACTGCGGATGCTGTTGGATTCTGACCTCCCTGCACTCGAAGTGGATATTCTGGAGCTACAGAAGCCCAATTGACGCGCTCTCAACGGCGTTGGAAAGTAGACATCCTGGGCTTTCCAGCAATATATGATAGTCCATACTTTGCCCAAGATTTGATGGCCCAAACCGGCGTTCAAAGTCACCTCAAGAAATCCCAGCGTTAAACGCTGGAACTGGCACCCAAATGGGAGTTAAACGCCCAAACTGGCACTAAAGCTGGCGTTTAACTCCAAGAAGAGTCTCTGCACGAAAAATGCTTCATTGCTCAGCCCAAGCACACACCAAGTGGGCCCGGAAGTGGATTTTTATGTCATTTACTCATTTCTGTACACCTTAGGTTACTAGTTTTCTATAAGTAGGACCTTTGACTATTGTATTAGAAGTCTTTGGATCTTTATATCTTTTGATCACTTTTGATCTTAGATCACTGGGAGGCTGGCCATTCGGCCATGCCTAGACCTTATGCTTATGTATTTTCAACGGTGGAGTTTCTACACACCATAGATTAAGGTGTGGAGCTCTGCTGTACCTCGAGTATTAATGCAATTACTATTGTTCTTCCATTCAATTCCGCTTGTTCTTATTCCAAGATATCACTTGTTCTTCAACTTGATGGAGGTGATGATTGACGCCCATCACCACTCTCACCCATGAACAAAGTGACTGACAACCACTCTTGTTCTACAAGCATTTGAGGCTTGGTGAATATCTCTTGGATTCCTGATTGCACGATGCATGGTTGATCGCCTGACAACCGAGTGCTCGCCTGACAAACGAGCCAGCCATTCCGTGAGGTCAGAGTCTTCGTGGTATAGGCAAGAATTGATGGCAGCATTCAAGGGAATCCGGAAGGTCTAACCTTGTCTGTGGTATTCTGAGTAGGATTCAATGACTGAATGACTGTGACGTGCTTCAAACCTGTAACCTACTGGGCGTTAGTGACAGACGCAAAAGAATCACTGGATTCTATTCCGGTAGGGGAGGGAACCACACCGGTGATTGGCAGCACTGTGACAGAGTGTGTGCATTAGCTTTCACTGCGAGGATGGGAGGTAGCTGCTGACAACAGTGAAACCCTACACGAGCTTGCCATGGAAAGGAGGAAGAAGGATTGGATGAAGGCAGTAGGAAAGCAGAGAGACGGAAGGGAAGGCATCTTCATGCGCTTATCTGAAGTTCCTACCAATGAATTACATAAGTATCTCTATCTTTATCTTTATGTTATTTTCGTTCATCACCATTATCATTTGAGTTTGCCTGACTAAGATTTACAAGATGACCATAGCTTGCTTCAATACTAACAATCTCCGTGGGATCGACCCTTACTCACGTAAGGTTTATTACTTGGACGACCCAGTGCACTTGCTGGTTAGTTGTGCGAAGTTGTGTAATGCCATCGTATTGAGCTACCACGTTTTTGGAGCCATTACCGGGGATTATGAGAGTTGTGAAAAAGTATTGTTCACAATTTCGCCCACCAAGTTTTTGGCGCCGTTGCCGGGGATTGTTCAAGTTTTGAGCAAGCTTTGGTAACATCAGTGCCAAGATCCGGCAACAACATCAAGTTTTGGTGTTATTGCCCGGGATTGTTTAGGCTGGACAACTGACGGTTCATCTTGTTGCTTAGATTAGGTATTTTTTCTTCGAAATTCTTGAAGATGAGTTCTAGAGTTTCATGATGATTTGTTGAAATCTGGCTGGCTGAGAAGCCATGTCTAATCTCATTGGACCGAGGTTTCAACTTATCACCACAAGAGCTTGATGATTTCTATCAATCTTGCTCTTGGATCAATGATCTGCTAAGGCTTGGCTGGCCTTTGGCCATGTCTAGTGTTTTGGACCGAAGCTTTCTTTGAAAGCTTGGCTGGCTGTGAAGCCATGTCTAATTCCTGGACCGAAGTCTTAGACTAGCATTGCACTGATTCCTGGAATTCTCATTAAGAATTTTGATACCTTTTCCATTTCATTTTCGAAAAACACAAAAAAAAAATTAAAAAATCATAAAATCCAAAAATATTTCTTGTTTGAGTCTAGAGTCTCATCATAATTTTGGTGTCAATTGCATGCATTCATGTATCTTGGTGATCTTCAAGATGTTCTTGATGATTTACTTGCTCTGATCTTTGAATTCTATTGACTTGAATGTCTAGTGTGTCTCATTTGCATTTTCATCTTGTTAGTGTCAGTAGCATACAAACTGCTAAGTTTGGTGTCTTGCATGCATTGTTATTTGATTCTAGTTGCATTTTGATTTTTCCTTATTATCAAAAATCCAAAAATATTTTTAATTTGTGTCTTTTCAAGTCAATTATACAGAGAATTGAAGATTCAGAACACACAGCAGAGGAATTGCACAGAAAAAGCTGGGCGTTCAAAACGCCCAGTGAAGAAGGACAGACTGGCGTTTAAACGCCAGCCAGGGTACCTGGTTGGGCGTTTAACGCCCAAAAGGGTAGCATTTTGGGCGTTAAACGCCAGAATGGATACCATTCTGGGCGTTTAACGCCAGGATGGCTAAGGGAGGAAGATTTTGTTTCCAAATCAGATTTTTTTTAGGTTTTCAAAATCTTTTCAAAATCAAATCTTTTTCAAATCAATTTTTCAATCAAATCTTTTTCAAAACCAATTTCTTTCCATTTTTAAAGATATTTGCTACCAATTAATGATTTGATTTAACATTTCAAGTATGTTGCCTTTTCTGTTGAGAAAGGTTTAATGTTTGAATCATATCTTTTCTTGTTAGTCAAGTTTTTAATTTTCAAATCAAATCTTTTTAAAATGTTTTCAAATTATATCTTTTAAAATTGTTTTCAAATCATATCTTTTTAATCACATCTTTTTTTCAAATTAAGCTTTCAATCAAATCTTTTTGATTTCTAATTTCAAAGTCTTTTTCAAAAATCACTTGATTTCTTTTTCCATTTTCATTTTCGAAAATTAAGTAATGTTTTTTCAAAAATGTTTTCAAATTTCCCACTTAATTTTCGAAAATCACTTCCCTCCTTCTCACATCCTTCTATTTATGGACTAACACTATCCTTTAGTGCAAAATTCGAACTCCATTCTCTCTGATAAGTTCGAATTTTCCCACTCCTGTCTTCTACTCTTCTTTTCCTCTGACACCTAAAGGAATCTCTATACTGTGACATAGAGGATTCCACATCTTCTTGCTCCCTTCTCTTTCTTATGAGCAGGAGCAAAGACAAAGGCATTCTTGTTGAGGCTGATCCTGAACCTGAAAGGACCTTGAAGAGAAAGCTAAGAGAAGCCAAAGCACAACTCTCTTTAGAGCACCTGACCGAATTCTTCAAGGAAGAAGAACACATGGCAGCCGCAAACAACAACAATGCCAACAATGCAAGGAAGGTGCTGGGTGACTTTACTGCACCTACTCCCGACTTCTATGGGAGAAGCATCTCTATCCCTGCCATTGGAGCAAACAACTTTGAGCTTAAGCCTCAATTAGTTTCTCTAATGCAACAGAATTGCAAGTTCCATAGACTTCCAATGGAAGATCCTCATCAGTTTTTAGCTGAATTCTTGCAAATCTGTGACACAGTCAAGACTAATGGGGTAGACCATGAGGTCTATAGACTGATGCTATTCCCTTTTGCTGTAAGAGATAGGGCTAGAACATGGTTGGACTCTCAACCTAAAGAAAGCCTGGATTCTTGGGAAAAGCTAGTCAATGCCTTCTTGGCAAAGTTCTTTCCACCTCAAAAATTGAGTAAGCTTAGAGTGGAAGTCCAAACCTTCAGACAGAAGGAAGGAGAATCCATCTATGAAGCTTGGGAAAGATACAAACAATTGATCAGAAAGTGTCCCACTGATATGCTTTCTGAATGGAGCATCATAGGCATTTTCTATGATGGTCTCTCTGAACTGTCCAAGATGTCCTTGGATAGCTCTTCTGGAGGATCTCTTCATCTGAAGAAGACGCCTACTGAGGCTCAAGAACTGATTGAAATGGTTGCAAATAACCAATTCATGTACACTTCTGAAAGAAATCCTGTAAACAATGGGACTAGTCAGAAGAAAGGAGTTCTTGAGATTGACACTCTGAATGCCATTTTGGCTCAGAATAAAATATTGACTCAACAAGTCAATATTATTTCTCAAAGTCTGTCTGGAATGCAAAATGCACCAAGCAGTACTAAGGAAGCTTCATCTGAGGAAGAAGCTTATGATCCTGAGAACCCTTCAATGGAAGAGGTGAATTACATGGGAGAACCCTATGGAAACACCTACAACCCTTCATGGAGGAATCATCCAAATCTTTCATGGAAGGATCATCAGAGACCTCAACAAGGTTTCAATAACAATAATGGTGGAAGAAACAGGTTTAGCAATAGCAAGCCTTTCCCATCATCTTCTCAGCAACAGACAGAGAGTTCTAAGCAGAATACCTCTGACTTAGCAACCATGGTCTCTGATCTGATCAAAACCACTCAAAGTTTCATGACTGAAACTAGATCCTCCATTAGGAATTTGGAAGGACAAGTGGGTCAGCTGAGCAAGAAAATTACTGAACTTCCTCCAAGCACTCTCCCAAGCAATACTGAAGAAAATCCAAAAGGAGAGTGCAAGGCCATCAACATGGCCGAATTTTGGGAGGAAGAAGAGGCAGTGAACGCCACTGAGGAAGACCTCACTGGACGTCCACTGGCCTCCAATGAGTTCCTCAATAAGGAACCTTGGGAATCTGAGGCTCAAATTGAGACCATAGAGATTCCATTGGACTTACTTCTGCCATTCATGAACTCTGATGAGTATTCTTCCTCTGAAGAGGATGAGTATGTCACTGAGGAGCAAGTTGCTAAATACCTTGGAGCAATCATGAAGCTAAATGACAAGTTATTTGGAAATGAGACTTGGGAGGATGAACCCCCTTTGCTCACCAAAGAACTGGATGACCTGTCTAAGCAGAAACTGCCTCAAAAGAGGCAGGATCCTGGGAAGTTTTCTATACCTTGTACCATAGGTACCATGACCTTCAAGAAGGCCTTGTGTGACTTAGGGTCAAGTGTAAACCTCATGCCCCTCTCTGTAATGGAGAAATTAGGGATCTTTGAGGTACAAGCTGCAAAAATCTCACTAGAGATGGCAGACAACTCAAGAAAACAAGCCTATGGACTTGTAGAGGATGTTCTGGTTAAGGTTGAAGACCATTACATCCCTACTGATTTCATAGTCCTAGAGACTGGGAAATGCATGGATGAATCCATCATCCTTGGCAGACCCTTCCTAGCCACAGCAAAGGCTGTGATTGATGTTGATAGAGGAGAGTTGATCATTCAAGTGAATGAAGAATCCTTGGTGTTTAAGGCCCAAGGATATCCCTCTGTCTTCATGGAGAGGAAGCATGAAGAGCTTCTCTCAAAACAGAGCCAAACTGAGCCCCTACAGTCAAACTCTAAGTTTGGTGTTGGGAGGCCACAACCAAACTCTAAGTTTGGTGTTGAACCCCCACATTCAAACTCTAAGTTTGGTGTTGGGAGGGTCCAACACGGTTCTGAGCATTTCTGAGGCTCCATGAGAGTCCTCTGTCAAGCTAATGACATTAAAGAAGCGCTTGTTGGGAGGCAACCCAATGTTTTATACTTAATTATTTTCTTTTGTTATTTTATCTTTTTTGTAGGTTGATGATCATAAGAAGTCATAAAAACAATGAAAAAAGCAAAAACAAAATGAAAAACAGGAAGAAAAACAGCACACCCTGGAGGGAGATGCTGCTGGCGTTCAAACGCCAGTAAGCCTAGCAGTTGGGCGTTTAACGCCCAGTCTGGCACCCTTCTGGGCGTTTAACGCCAGAAAGGGGCACCAGACTGGCGTTAAACGCCAGTAAAGGGCAAGAACCTGGCGTTAAACGCCAGGAATGGGCACCAGCCCGGCGTTTAACGCCAGAAATGGCTCAAAACGTGGATTTTTATGCCATTTGGTGCAGGGATGCCTTTTCCTTGACACTACAGGATCTGTGGACCCCACAGGACCCTACCATCACTCTCTCTCTTCTTCCCCCATTCACCAATCACCTCAACACCTCTTCCCCAAAAACCCTTCACCTATCAAATCCCATCTTTCTCTTCACCACTCACATCCATCCTTCATAAATCCCCACCAACCTCACCCTTCAAATTCAAACCACTTTCCCTCCCAAACCCACCCATAATGGCCGAACCATTCATCCCCTCTCTCCTATATATACCCTTCTTCAACCCTTCATTTTCACACAACCTAAACACCACTTCTCTCCCTCTTTGGCCGAATACATCACCATCTCCCTCTTCCTCATTTCTTCTTCTTCTACTCTCTTCTTTCTTCTTTTGCTCGAGGACGAGCAAACCTTTTAAGTTTGGTGTGGTTAAAGCGTTGCTTTTTCGTTTTTCCATAACCATTATGGCATCCAAGGCCGGAGAAACCTCTAGAAAGAGGAAAGGGAAGGCAAAGGCTTCCACCTCCGAGTCATGGGAGATGGATAGATTCCTCTCAAGGGTGCATCAAGTCCACTTCTATGAAGTTGTGGCCTTGAAGAAGGTGATCCCCGAGGTCCCTTTTTCACTCAAAAAGGGTGAATACCCGGAGATCCGATATGAGATTCAAAGAAGAGGTTGAGAAGTTCTTACCAACCCCATTCAACAAGTCGGAATCTTGATGGTTCAAGAGTTCTATGCCAATGCATGGATCACCAAGAACCATGACCAAAGTGTGAACCCGAATCCAAAGAACTACCTTACTATGGTTCGGGGGAAATACTTGGATTTTAGTCCAGAGAGTGTGAGGGTGGCGTTCAACTTGCCTATGATGCAAGGAGATGAACATCCTTACACTAGAAGGGTCAACTTTAATCAAAGGTTGGACCAAGTCCTCACAGTCATATGTGAAGAGGGCGCTCAATGGAAGCAAGATTCAAGGGGAAAGCCGGTCCAATTGAGAAGGCATGACCTCAAGCCTGTGGCTAGAGGATGGTTAGAGTTCATACAACGCTCAATCATTCCCACTAGCAACCGGTCCGAAGTTACCATAGACCGGGCCATCATGATCCATAGCATCATGATTGGAGAAGAAATAGAAGTTCATGAGGTTATAGCCCAAGAACTCTATAAGGTGGCGGACAAGACCTCCACCTTAGCAAGGTTAGCCTTTCCTCATCTCATTTGTCACCTCTGTTATTCAGTTGGAGTTGACATAGAGGGAGACATCCCCATTGATGAGGACAAACCCATCACCAAGAAAAGGATGGAGTACACAAGGGATCCCACTCATCATGAGATCCCTGAGATTCCTCAAGGGATGAATTTTCCTCCACAAAACTATTGGGAGCAACTAAACACCTCCCTAGGAGAATTGAGTTCCAACATGGGACAACTAAGGGTGGAGCATCAAGAACACTCCATCATCCTTCATGAAATTAGAGAAGATCAAAGAATCATGAGGGAGGAGCAACAAAGACAAGGAAGAGACATTGAGGAGCTCAAACACTCCATAGGATCTTCAAGAGCAAGAAAGAGCCGCCATCACTAAGGTGGACCCGTTCTTTGATTTCCTTGTTATTTGTTCTTCTGTTTTTCGAATTTTATGCTTATGTTTATCCATGTTTGTGTCTTATGATCATTAGTGTCTTAGTGTCTATGCCTTAAAGTTATGAATGTCCTATGAATCCATCACCTTTCTTGAATAAAAATGTGCTTAATTGAAAAGGAAGAATTGCATGAATTTTGAATTTTATAATAGTTTAATTATTTTGATGTGGTGGTAATATTTTTGTTCCCTGAATGTATGCTTAAACAGTGCATATGTATCTTGAATTTGTGGTTCATGAATGTTGGCTCTTGAAAGAATGATGAAAAAGGAGACATGTTACTGAGGATCTGAAAAATCAATAAAATGATTCTTGAAGCAAGAAAAAAAAAACCGAAAAAAAAAGAGAAAAAGAAAACGAAAAAAAATAGAGAAATAAGAGTTGTGATCCAAGGCAAATAAGAGTGTGCTTAAGAACCCTGGACACCTCTAATTGGGGACTTTAGCAAAGCTGAGTCACAATCTGAAAAGGTTCACCCAATCATGTGTCTGTGGCATGTATGTATCCGGTGGTAATACTGGAAGACAGAGTGCTTTGGGCCACAGCCAAGACTCAATAAGTAGTTATGTTCAAGAATCATCATACTTCACTAAGAGAATCATTAACACTATCTGGACTCTGAGTTCCTAAAGAAGCCAACCATTCTGAATTTCAAGGGATAGATTGAGATGCCAAAACTGTTCAGAGGCAAAAAGTTAAAAACCCCGCTCATCTAATTAATACTGATCTTCATAGATATTTTTGGAATTCATTGCATATTCTTTTCTTTTTATCTTATTTGATTTTCAGTTGCTTGAGGACAAGCAACAATTTAAGTTTGGTGTTGTGATGAGCGGATAATTTGTATACTTTTCGGCATTGTTTTTAGTATGTTTTTGTTATGATATAGTTAGTTTTTAGTATATTTTTATTAGTTTTTAGTTAAAATTCACTTTTCTGGACTTTACTATGAGTTTGTGTGTTTTTCTGTGATTTCAGGTATTTTCTGGCTGAAATTGAGGGACCTGAGCAGAAATCTGATTCAGAGACCAAAAAGGACTGCGGATGCTGTTGGATTCTGGCCTCCCTGCACTCGAAGTGGATTTTCTGGAGCTACAGAAGCCCAATTGACGCGCTCTCAACGGCGTTGGAAAGTAGACATCCTGGGCTTTCCAGCAATATATGATAGTCCATACTTTGCCCAAGATTTGATGGCCCAAACCGGCGTTCAAAGTCACCTCAAGAAATCCCAGCGTTAAACGCTGGAACTGGCACCCAAATGGGAGTTAAACGCCCAAACTGGCACTAAAGCTGGCGTTTAACTCCAAGAAGAGTCTCTGCACGAAAAATGCTTCATTGCTCAGCCCAAGCACACACCAAGTGGGCCCGGAAGTGGATTTTTATGTCATTTACTCATTTCTGTACACCTTAGGTTACTAGTTTTCTATAAGTAGGACCTTTGACTATTGTATTAGAAGTCTTTGGATCTTTATATCTTTTGATCACTTTTGATCTTAGATCACTGGAAGGCTGGCCATTCGGCCATGCCTAGACCTTATGCTTATGTATTTTCAACGGTGGAGTTTCTACACACCATAGATTAAGGTGTGGAGCTCTGCTGTACCTCGAGTATTAATGCAATTACTATTGTTCTTCCATTCAATTCCGCTTGTTCTTATTCCAAGATATCACTTGTTCTTCAACTTGATGGAGGTGATGATTGACGCCCATCACCACTCTCACCCATGAACAAAGTGACTGACAACCACTCTTGTTCTACAAGCATTTGAGGCTTGGTGAATATCTCTTGGATTCCTGATTGCACGATGCATGGTTGATCGCTTGACAACCGAGTGCTCGCCTGACAAACGAGCCAGCCATTCCGTGAGGTTAGAGTCTTCGTGGTATAGGCAAGAATTGATGGCAGCATTCAAGAGAATCCGGAAGGTCTAACCTTGTCTGTGGTATTCTGAGTAGGATTCAATGACTGAATGACTGTGACGTGCTTCAAACCTGTAACCTACTGGGCGTTAGTGACAGACGCAAAAGAATCACTGGATTCTATTCCGGTAGGGGAGGGAACCACACCGGTGATTGGCAGCACTGTGACAGAGTGTGTGCATTAGCTTTCACTGCGAGGATGGGAGGTAGCTGCTGACAACAGTGAAACCCTACACGAGCTTGCCATGGAAAGGAGGAAGAAGGATTGGATGAAGGCAGTAGGAAAGCAGAGAGACGGAAGGGAAGGCATCTTCATGCGCTTATCTGAAGTTCCTACCAATGAATTACATAAGTATCTCTATCTTTATCTTTATGTTATTTTCGTTCATCACCATTATCATTTGAGTTTGCCTGACTAAGATTTACAAGATGACCATAGCTTGCTTCAATACTAACAATCTCCGTGGGATCGACCCTTACTCACGTAAGGTTTATTACTTGGACGACCCAGTGCACTTGCTGGTTAGTTGTGCGAAGTTGTGTAATGCCATCGTATTGAGCTACCACGTTTTTGGAGCCATTACCGGGGATTATGAGAGTTGTGAAAAAGTATTGTTCACAATTTCGCCCACCACTTATCTTATTTTTCAAAATTCAAATCTTTTTAAAAAAAATAAAAATAAAAATCATATCTTTTTCAATTTCTTATCTTATCTTTTTTTTTTTCAAAAATTATATCTTTTTCAAAATCTTATCTTATCTTTTTCAAAATCTTATCTTTTTCAAAATATTTTCTTTTTGTTAGTTTTTGTTTTTATTTTTTTTCTTTTTTTCTACTACTATGAATTCTCACCCATCTGGCTTCAAGTTGGATTCCAATGTTATTGTTAGGAATGGACACTATAATGAGAACAGGAATATGCATCAAGGTCAAAGCAATCAAAGATGGACGGAGCCAAGAGGATCTGATCAACCCTTTAGGCAACAACACCTTCCAAGATATCATAGACAAAGACCATTCTGCAATGCATACCAAAATGATAGATATCCTCAACATGACTTTGGACCACCATACTCACAAGCCCCTTTCCGCCATTCACCTCCATATGACCCCAACCCCCAACCACCATACCAACCACCTTATGAGCCATATGAACCATATATAGAACCACCCCAATTCCAACCCAATTACTCCCAAGAACTACCACCTCAATATACACCATCTCCATATCCATCAATCCAAGAGCACTATGATCCTACTTATAATATCCAAGAGGAACAAGATTCAACGGATCGTCTCACGGAAACATGTGCAAAACTTCAAGCAACCCTTCGCCAACTAGATCAAGTGATACATCAATTAGCTTCCCGACGTTCGGACAATCAAGGAACTCTCATGGCTTCATGTGCACATTCTAATGAAGAACGTAGCATGAAGGAGATACTAGAAACTCCAGAGGACAATACGGAACATGACTTTGTACTGGGACAAGTGGAGGAAGCTGTAATTATCAAAGAAGAAGAAGTGGTTGCAGACTTAAGAGATGTTGAACCTCCATGGGAAAGTCAAGACATAGAGCCTCCTTCCAAGACAGTTGCATTTGATGTTGAGGAGGGTGTACAACCTCCAAGGCATATCACAGTTGAAGACTTGGAAGAGGTTGATCAAGTGATGGAGATTCAAGAAGAAGAAGCACAACCTCCCATGCCCTTGGAAAGAAATGAAGAGGAGATTTAATTGGAAGAGAGCTACCAAGAGGAAGAGATTGAAATTGAAAAAGCTTGCAAAGAGGTGGTAGTTATCAGAGAAGAGCACAAGGGAGTGGAGCTTACAATTTCATTGAAGATACCTCCCCCTAAGTTGCCATCATCCTTCACAACATTCAAGTGGGTAAAATTCATATCCCTTAGCTTTCTAATTCCACTTGAATATGGGCTACTGGAGACGGATGGTCAACTTAGAGCTCTTTGTGACATTAAGAGTAAGAGGAAGATGGCCAGTGGGAAGAATTGTCCTGCAAGGCTCACTATGGTTGGAAGCTTTAAGTTTAAATGCAAAAGTTTGTGTAAAGCTCAACTGAATGGGCCTAGGAAGCTATTAGGTCACTGCAGTGAGAATTCAGATCACCTTTCACCCGGCTGGAAAAATGCTGATCGAGACAAAAATGGGTGTAAAAGTAAGGTTTGGGATCCTGGAATCTGTTCTGACATTTGTCACCCTGGGAGCCTAAGAATCTGTTTCAAGCTTCTTAAGGGCTTTATATGCTTAGTTTGGGACTCCGGAGGCTATTGGAAGTACAAACATTGGTGGGGATTCCTGGATTAGTACAAGCATAAACCACCATAGCAGGAAGCTCATCAAATGTCCAACTTAAGGACTATAACTAAAAGTGCTAGGTGGGAGACAACCCACCATGGTATGATCGTTCATTTTGCAATTTTAATTTTATTTAGTTTTGTTTATTTTTGAATTTTATTTTATCTTATTGAACTTGGAATCATGCATAACATTCACATTAAGCATTGCATTATGCATTTTACAAAAAAAAAAATTCATGCGACGCGACCGCCTCATTGACGCGTCCGCGTCGCATGTGTGGGAGAGAATAATAAAATGAACAGAGAGTCACACGAGAGCGTGGCTGGAGGCGTGCCAATGGCACAAATTGCCCCACGCGACCGCGTCGCTAGCGCGACCGCGTCATATAGAATAATGACCTCCCACGCGACCGCGTGCCCCACGCGGCCGCGTGTCCTGGATTTCGACGTAAAAGGGTGCACAACCAATTGTTGTGCTAGAGTGGTGCTGGATTGGTGCTGAACGCACAATTCTACCCACACGGCCGCGTGACCCACGCGACCGCGTCACATTCTTCTAAAGCCCACTCACGCGATCGCATGCCCCATGCGATCGCGTCACTTAAAATTTGGCACTAATAATAATTTGAACAGAGAGTTGTGCGAGCGCGAGGCTGCCCTCACGCCAGTAGCATGAATTGTGTCACGCGACCGCGTGACCGACGCGACCGCGTCAATCAGTATTAGCGCAAGTCGCGCGACTGCGTGCCCCATGCGATCGCGTCGCTTGCGCCGCACAGCTTATCCTAATTTGCCAAATATCTTATCTTTTCTTCCCCAATCCTAATTTTTCCCTCCCTCCTTCCTTACTCACTTCCTTCCCTTCTCATTCTTCTTTTCTTTCATTTTATCTAATTTATTTGCATACTTTCATTCATTGCATTATTTTCATTGGTGTTAGAAATTTATTTGGGTCATTATTTTCTATATTTTTATGAATTGTTTGACAATTATATATTACTTTTGAAAGGATTGCTTGCATGTTCAATTTAATGCATTCAATAACTTATTTACCATGCATGCTAAGTGTTTGTGAAAACGCTCGTATGGCATTATAGACTGTTTTTCAGTATCTTCTATCCTTCTACTCTAATGCCTGCTTTTCACAAAACCCTTTCCAATATTTTATTAATTGTATATAATTGTCAATACAAACGTTATTGTTAGTTTCTTACGATTAATAATACATTATGGCTTTTAATGCTTGATTTATACTACTCATGCCTTTGCCAGCATGCCAATAAACATCTTGCATCTAACTGCCTCAATTTATCATGCCCTATATTTCCATTGATGAACTGATTACATGGAATCGCGACCATGTCTTTCATTCACTATTTTCCTTACTTGGCATGATTATCACTCGTACCACCCTGCTCTTTGCTCTATCCCTTTGACTTCATGTCCCTTTCTCTTCTCCCTTTTCAGGATGGCCACCAGAACAGGTAAAGAGAAAGCTTCTACAACGAGCACCGGCTGAGGAACCACAACCCCCGTCCACCTGCACATCTCAGCATGCACCGAGGACGGTGCAATCTTTAAGAGTGGGGAGGTCGATACTGATCTCCATGGGTTAGTACTTTCTTGTCTCAACACCAATGTTTAAATTTTCTTTATAGCTAGTTGTTGCATTTGCATATTTATTTGATTTTGTGCATATTTTACTACTTGGTTGAAGAAATATTTTCTTTTTCAAGAAACTTTTTATAGTATTTCACTAATTTAAAGTCAAAATTTTTGTGTTAAATTTGTTTGAAGTTGTATTTGGAACATGATTTTTGAGTCAAAAAAAACACACAACTCGTGAGACTTTGAGCTTATTTATATGGTTACATTATTTAACCATAAATTTTTATTCTTGTGTGTTTTCTTCTCTATAAATTGCAATCCTTGCTTTGTTCCATTCTATATGCCCATTATTTAGTGTATTTACATGCTTGCATATGATTGAGGCCATTACTTGTTTTTGCTCACTTATTCCAAATAAGCCTACCCTTTTATGTCACCCTTGTTAGCCACTTTGAGCTTTTTAATCCCATTTATTCTATATTTTACCACATCACTAGTCTTAAGCAGAAAAATAAATTAAAATATCCCGATTGAATCTTTGGTTAGCTTAAGATAGAGATTGTGTATCAACTAAGTGTGGGGAAACTGTGGGAACATGGGTTAATAAGGGAATGTATCATGTTTCTAGTTTATTTAAATATTAGGAATTTGGGAACCTACTCATGAAAAACCAAAATAGAAAAAAATAATGGAAAATTCATGTGCATTAATAAGTTATGTTTCAAAAAAAAATTCAATAAATAATAAGGGGATAAAATTACCCCAATGTTAAGCCTTAATAAAGATCAATGCACATGTGATAAAAGTAAAGAAATATAAAAAATTTTTGGTATATGAGTATGGGAATTATACAAAAGTGAGAATTATGGGTAGCTAGGCATGATTTTATAAGTTGTATAGAATGTATGTATGTTAGGTGATAGTTCAGGTTACTCAAAGATTCAATTTATAGCTCACTTAGCCACACATATATCCTCACCCTTGCCTTGGCCCCGTTACAACCTTGAAAAGACCTCATGATGTGTGCATTGGTACATTAAATATTTGTTGATTGGTTAGATGAAGAACAAAGTTTTAGAAAGCATGATTAGAGAAGAGTAGAGTGATTACCCTATACACTAGAGAGATTAGAGTGATATACACTACCAGTGAGGGTTCAATGCTTGATTCTATGTTCCCTGCTTTCATGAACTATCTTCTTACAAGTTTTACTTGTTTTCACTGTATGATTTGAATTAGTGAAATCTGATTTATGTTTGTCTTGGAGAACTTATTTATTTTTAACCAATTAGGTAGAAACATTTTGCATTTAGTTGCATTCATAGGTTGCATCTCATACATTCTATCATTCCTCTTCATCTCTTTATAGTTTCTCTTGAGCTTAGCATGAGGACATGCTATTGTTTAAGTGTGGGGAGGTTGATAAACCACTATTTTAAGGTTTATCTTGTGCTTAATTGAGTGGATTTTATCAAATCTTTACCCACTTATTCATACTATTTGCATGGTTTTACATTCTCCTTCCTAATTATGTGCTTTCATTGAAAACATGCTTCTTTGACTTTTATTTTCTTTTATTTAATCCTCTCTTATTACCATTAGATGCCTTGATATGTGTGTTAAGTGATTTCAGGGATTACAGGGCAAGAATGGCTTAGAGGATGGAAAGGAAGCATGCGAAAGTAGAAGGAATACAAGAAGTTGAAGAAACTGCAAAGCTGTCAGCCTGACCCTCTCGCACTAAAACAACCATAACTTGAGCTACAGAGGTCCAAATGATGTGATTTCACGTGCGTTGAAAAGCTAACGTCTGGGGCTTCGATTTGATATATAATTTGCTATCGTGGCCGTACATATAGGCGACGCGAACGCGTCATCCACGCGGATGCATCGCATCTGCGAAAATCAGCGTGGCAGATTTCGCAAATAGCGAATCCTGGGCTATTTCCAGCCCAGTTTCAAGCCCAGAAAATATAGATTAAAGACTGCAAAGTGGAGGAATGAAGGACACACTTCAGATGCTCTCATAATTCACTTTTTACAATTTTAGATGTAGTTTTTAGAGAGAGAGGCTCTCTCCTCTCTCTTAGGATTTAGGTAGGATTTTTAGAAATTAGGATTTATTTCAACTCTTCATCAGGTTCAATAATTTATGTTTTTCTTCTACTTTTATTTACTCTGATACTTTTATTTATGTTGGATTTATGTTGCCCAATTAGCTTATAAATATTTTCCATGTTAGATTTTACTGCTTTGAATGAATTTGAGATATTCCATATATTTATGATTTTAATTTAGATATTTTTCCTTTTGGCTTTGGTTGATTAATTGGTGACTCATGAGTTATCAAACTCATTGTTGATTGAAAATTGGATTTCTTTATTTCATTAATTCAAGATCCTATAACTCTAGCCTTTCCCAAGGAAAGACTAGGACTTGAGGATTCGAAATTAATTCATCCGCTTAACTTACCTTCATAGTTAGAGGTTAATAAGGTGGGGGAAAAATCCAATTCTCATCACAATTGATAAGAATAACTAGGATAGGACTTCCAGTTCTCATACTTTGCCAAGAGTTTATTTTACAGTTATTTATTTATTTTTATTGCTTTGAAAATATACCTGTGCCCATTGCCCAAATTCTCAAAACTCCCAATTTACAAAACTCATAACCAATAATAAGAACATACCTCCCTGCAATTCCTTGAGAAGACGACCCGAGGTTTAAATACTCGGTTATCAATTTTAAAGGGGTTTGTTACTTGTGATAACCAAAACATTTGTATGAAAGGACTTTTGAAGGTTTAGAAACTATACTTGCAACGAGGATTTATCCGCAAATTTCTAGACCACGCAAAAGTTCTCTCATCAATGGCGCCAACAACTTGGTACCCACAATTGTAATCTCAACTCTTTTTCACAACTTCGCACAACTAACCAGCAAGTGCACTGGGTCGTCCAAGTAATAAACCTTACGTGAGTAAGGGTCGATCCCACGGAGATTGTCGGCTTGAAGCAAGCTATGGTCATCTTGTAAATCTCAGTCAGGCGGATTCAAATGGTTATAGAGTTTTGATAATAAAAAAGATGAATAAACATAAAATAAAGATAGAGATACTTATGTAATTTATTGGTGGGAATTTCAGATAAGCGTATGGAGATGCGTTGTTCCTTCTGAATCTCTGCTTTCCTATTGCCTTCATCCAATCCTTCATACTCCTTTCTATGGAAAGCTGTATGTTGGGTGTCACTGTTATCAATGGCTACATTCCATCTTCTCAGTGAAAATGGTCATCTACGGTTTCTGTATGGCTAATCAACTGTCGGATTTCTCGTCTCGGATGAAAAATACCATGCACAGATATCGTATGGCTAATCTGCTGTTGGTTCTCGATCGTGTAGGAATAGGATTTACTATCCTTTTGCGTTTGTCACTACGCCCTACAGTCGCGAGTTTGAAGCTCGTCACAGACAAGGTTTAGACTTTTCGAATCTCAGGAATGCTATCAATGGATTCTAGCCTATACCACGAAGATTCTTATCTCGAATTCAGATACCCCATTGTCAAAGGGGAGTCAATGTGAATCCTTGATTGGAAACCCAAGAGATATACATTCAAGCTTTTTTTCATGTAGAACGGAAGTGGTTGTCAATCACGCGTTCATAAGTGAGAATGGTGATGAGTGTCACATAATCATCATATTCATCATGTTCTTATGTGCGAATGAATATCTTAGAATAAGAATAAGCATGAATTGAATAGAAGAACAATAGTACTTTGCATTAATACTCGAGGAACAGCAGAGCTCCACACCTTAATCTATGGTGTGTAGAAACTCCACCGTTGAAAATATATAAGTGATAATGGTGTTCATTGGCTTTGGCCCCAGAGAGGGAACCAGAATAACCAAGACCTGATCCTCAGATCAAAGATGATCCAAAAGATGTGAGTACAATAGTAAAAAGTTCTAATTATACTAAACTAGTTACTAGGTTACAAAAATAAGTAAATGATGCAAAAATCCACTTCCGGGCCCACTTGGTGTGTGCTTGGGCTGAGCATTGAAGCTTTCATGTGTAGAGGCCTTCTTTGCAGTTAAACGCCAGTTTGTAACTTGTTTCTGGCATTTGACTCTAGCTTGCAACTTGTTTCTGGCGTTTAACGCTAGAATAGGGCAGAAAGCTGGCGTTGAACACCAGTTTGTATCGTCTAAACGCAGGCAAAGTATAAACTATTATATATTGCTGGAAAGCCCTGAATGTCTACTTTTTAAAGCAATTGAGAGCGCGCCATTTGGATTTTTGTAGCTCCAAAAATTCTATTTCGAGTGCAGGGAGGTCAGGATCCAACAGCATCAGCAGTCCTTTTTCAGCCTCTGAATCAGATTTTTGCTCAGGTCCCTCAATTTCAGCCAGAAAATACCTGAAATCACAGAAAAACACACAAACTCATAGTAAAGTCCAGAAATGTGAATTTTGCTTAAAAACTAATAAAAATATACTAAAAAGTAGCTAGATCCTACTAAAATCTACCTAAAAATAATGCCAAAAAGCATATAAATTATCTTCTCATCACAACACCAAACTTAAATTGTTGCTTGTCCCCAAGCAACTGAAAATCAAATAGGATAAAAAGAAGAGAATATACAATGAATCTCACAATATTAATGAAACTTAGTCCCAATTAGATGAGCGGGGCTAGTAGCTTTTTGCTTCTGAACAGTTTTGGCATCTCACTTTATCCTTTAAAATTCAGAATGATTGGCATCTATAGGAACTCAGAATTTTAGATAGTGTTATTGATTCTCCTAGTTCAGTATGTTGATTCTTGAACACAGCTACTTTATGAGTCTTGGTCGTGGCCCTAAGCACTTTGTTTTCCAGTATTACCACCGGATACATAAATGCCACAAACACATAACTGGGTGAACCTTTTCAGATTGTGACTCAGCTTTGCTAAAGTCCCCAATTAGAGGTGTCCAGAGTTCTTAAGCACACTCTTTTTGCTTTGCATCACGACTTTAACTACTCAGTCTCAAGCTTTTCACTTGGACCTTCATGCCACAAGCACATGGTTAGGGACAGCTTGATTTAGCCGCTTAGGCCTGGATTTTATTTCCTTGGGCCCTCCTATCCATTAATGCTCAAAGCCTTAGATCCTTTTTTGCCCTTGCCTTTTGGTTTATAGGGCTATTGGCTTTTTCTGCTTGCTTTTTCTTTTTCTTTCTTTTTTTCGCCTATTTTCTCTTTTTTTTTCTTTTTTTTCGCAAGCTTTGTATTTTTCACTGCTTTTTCTTGCTTCAAGAATCAATTTTATGATTTTTCAGATTATCAATAACATTTCTCCTTTTTCATTATTCTTTCAAGAGCCAACAATTTTAACATTCATAAACTTCACTATAAAAAATATGCATTGTTCAAGCATTCATTCAGAAAACAAAAAGTATTGCCACCATATTAAAATAATTAAACTAATTTCAAGATAGAATTCAAAATTCATGTACTTCTTGTCTTTTGCAATTAGAGACATTTTTCATTTAAGAAAGGTGAAGGATTTATGGGACATTCATAACTTCAAGGCATAGACACTAGACACTAATGATCATGTAATGAAGACACAAACATAGACAAAACATAAAGCATAAGGAACGAAAAACAGAAAAATAAGAACAAGAAAACTAAAGAACGGGTCCAACTTAGTGATGGCGGCTAGTTCTTCTTCTTGAAGATCCTATGGAGTGCTTGAACTCCTCAATGTCTCTTCTTTGCCTTTGTTGCTCTTCCCTCATGGCTCTTTGGTCCTCTCTTATTTCATGGAGGATAATGGAGTGCTCTTGGTGCTCCACCCTTAGTTGCTCCATATTGGAACTCAAATCCCCTAAAGAGGTGTTGAGTTGTTCCCAATAGTTGTGTGGAGAAAAATACATCTCTTGAGGCATCTCAGGAATTTCTTAATGAGGGATTTCCTCATGCTCTTGTTGAGGTCCATGAGTGGGCTCTCTTGTTTGCTCCATCCTCTTACTAGTGATGGGCTTTTGAGATGAATCTCTCCATCTCCCATGACTCGGAGGTGGAAGCCACTGCCTTCCCTTTCCTCTTTCTAGAGGTTTCTCCGGCCTTAGGTACCATTAATGGTTATGGAAAACACAAAGCAACACTTTTTCCCATACTAAACTTAAAAGGTTTGCTTGTCCTTGAGCAAAAGAAGAAAGAAAGGAGGAGAAGAAGAAGAAATAGAGGAGATTGAGGTTGGTAAGGAGGGTTATTTATAGGGAAGTGATGAGCGGATATTTTATACGCTTTTTGGGGGTAATTTCATGTAGATTTTAGCATGTTTCAGTTAATTTTTAGTAGAATATTATTCGTTTTTAGGCAAAAATCATATTTCTGGACTTTACTATGAGTTTTTGTGTTTTTCTGTGATTTCAGGTATTTTCTGGCTGAAATTGAGGGAGCTGAGCAAAAATCTGACTTAGGCTGAAGAAGGACTGCTGATGTTGTTGGATCCTGACCTCCCTGCACTCGAAATGGATTTTCTGGAGCTACAGGAGTCCAATTGGCGCGCTCTCAACGGCGTTGGAAACTAGACATCCAGGGCTTTCCAGAAATATATAATAGTCCATACTTTGCGCGGGATAGACGACGTAACTTGGCGTTAAACGCCAAGTTCATGCTGCTGTCTGGAGTTAAACGCCAGAAAAACGTCATGATCCGGAGTTAAACGCCCAAAACACGTCATAACCTGGAGTTTAACGCCAAGAAAGGCCTCCACACGTGGAAAGCTTTAGTCTCAGCCCCAGCACACACCAAGTGGGCCCCAGAAGTGGATCTCTGCACCAATTATCTTAGTTTATTCATTTTCTGTAACCCTAGGTTACTAGTTTACTATTTAAACAACTTTTACAGACATTTCTTGTACCTCATGACATTTTCAGATCTGAATTACATACTTTGTGACGGCATGAGTCTCTAAACTCCATTGTTGGGGGTGAGGAGCTCTGCAGCGTCTCGATGATTTAATACAATTCCTTTGTTTTCCATTCAAACACGCTTGTTCTTATCTAAGATGTTTATTCGCGCTTAACTGTGGAGAAGGTGATGATCCGTGACACTCATCACCTTCCTCAACCCATGAACGTGTGCCTGACAATCACCTCCGTTCTACATCAGATTGAATGAATATCTCTTAGATTCCCCAACAGAATCTTCGTGGTATAGGCCGGATTGATGGCGGCATTCATGAGAATCCGGAAAGTCTAAACCTTGTCTGTGGTATTCCGAGTAGGATTCCGGGATTGAATGACTGTGACGTGCTTCAAACTTTAACCTGCTGGGCGTTAGTGACAGACGCAAAAGAGGGATTCTATTCCAGTAGGAGCGGGAACCAACCGGTGATTAGCCGTACTGTGACAGAGTGCGTGAGCATAGTTTTCACTGCGAGGATGGGAAGTAACCACTGACAACGGTGACACCCTACATAGAGCTTGCCATCGAAGGAACTTGCGTGTGAGAAGAGGATTTCAAGGAAGAGTTGAAGTTAGAGGACAAAGCATCTCCAAAACTCCAACATATTCCCCAGTGCTGCAAGTCAAAGTAACATTGTTCCCTCTTTTATCAAATCCAGTAATTTCACTTTTAATCCAAATAACCTTGTTGACATCCTAACTAAGACTAATAAAATAAATATTGATTGCTTCAAACCAATAATCTCTGTGGATTCGACCCTTACTCACGTAAGGTATTACTTGGACGACCCAGTACACTTGCTGGTTAGTTGAACGAAGTTGATCTTGGACCAGGCTCTATTATCATATTCCATAAAGAGATACAATTTCGTCCACCAAGTTTTTGGCGCCGTTGCCGGGGATTATTGAGTTTGGACAATTGAAGGCTTATTTTATTTCTTAGATTAGGAATAATTTATTTTTATTTTTATTGTTATAGAGTCATTAAATCAATATTGATAGGATAGTTTCTTTTCAAAAATATTATTTTTCTCAATTAAGTGTTAATTTTCGTGAGTTTTAGTGTCTTGTTCTATGTTTGGTGTCAATTGCATGTCTCATATTTTTCTTTAAAATTTTCGACTTGTGATCTTTGTTCTTCATTAATCTTCAAGTTGTTCTTGCTTATTTTTCTTGTTTGATCTTGAGTTTTTCTTGCTTTGTGTCTTTTCTTGTTTCACTTGTGTTCCTTTTAAAGCACTAATTGGAATATCTGCATCAAGTGTCATATTTATTCCCAATTGGCTAAAGCATTGGCTTATATTCTTGATAAGGGAGCACCAGTACTTTTGAAAATCTTTTTCAAAAATAATTTTTCTTGATTTAATCTTTTGCCAAACTTTAAGTTTGGTGTTTTCTTGTTAATCTTTTCATAATTTTCGAAAATTTGTCTTGGTTTTCTAAAAATTTTAAGTTTGGTGTTCTTTCTTGTGTTCTTGGTGTTCTTGTGAATCTTCAAGGTGTTCTTGAGTTTTTCTTGTGTCTTGATCTTAAAATTTTTAAGTTTGGTGTTCCTTGGTGTTTTCCCTCAAAAAATTTTCGAAAATAAGGAGCATTAGATCTAAAAATTTTAAGTCTTGTGTCTTTTGCATGTTTTTCTCTTTCATCATAAAATTCAAAATTCAAAAATTTTATATTCTCCAACTACTTTTTCGAATTTTTTTTAATCTTTAGATTTTAAGTTCATTTTTTTTTTCGAAAAAAAAATATATATATATATATATTTTTAACTTCTTTTCATTTATTCCATTTTTATTTATTCCATTACTATAAAATAAATAATTCTCAACATATAAATTCTCAACTTGTATTCAATCATGGAAGCAAGTAGGAATGAACAGTCCAAGAGGACTCTGGGGTCATATGCTAACCCCACTACTGCTTCATATGGGAGTAGTATCTGTATACCTTCCATTGGAGTTAGTAGCTTTGAGCTGAATCCTCAGCTCATTATCATGGTGCAGCAAAACTGCCAGTATTCTGGTCTTCCACATGAAGAACCTACAGAGTTTCTGGCACAATTTCTGCAAATTGCTGATACAGTACATGATAAAGAAGTGGATCAGGATGTCTACAGATTATTACTGTTTCCATTTGCTGTGAAAGATCAAGCTAAAAGGTGGTTAAATAACCAGCCTAAGAACAGCATAAAAACATGGAAACAGCTGTCAGAAAAATTCCTGAATCACTATTTCCCTCCCAAACGGATGACACAGCTAAGGCTAAGCATCCAAGGCTTCAAACAAGGAGATAATGAATCCCTTTATGATGCCTGGGAGAGATACAGGGAGATGCTAAGAAAATGCCCCTCTGAAATGTTTTCAGAATGGGTGCAATTAGACATCTTCTACTATGGGCTTACAGAAAAAGCTCAGATTTCTCTAGACCACTCAGCTGGTGGATCTATACATATGAGAAAAACAATTGAAGAAGCTCAAGAGCTTATTGATACAGTTGCCAGAAATCAGCATCTGTATCTGAACAGTGAATCTTCCATAAAAGAAGAAGCTAAAACAGTAACTGCAGAACTCAGTCCGGTGGATCAGGCTAATGAATTTAATCAGCAATTAGACTTTCTAACTCAGCAGCTAGCCGAATTCAAGGAAATGTTACAGGAAACAAGAGTGGCTAACAGGAACATGGAAGTGCAATTAAAACAGACAGAAAAGCAACTGTCAAAACAAATAGCAGATGAATGCCAAGCAGTTCAATTAAGAAGTGGGAAAACATTAAATACCTCACTTCAAAGCAGCAAGAAGACAAGAAATGAACAAATAGCTACTCAAAATCCCTCTGAGGACAAGCAGAGCCCAGAAAGGGATAAAGCTGGCGCTGAACGCCCAAACCATGCTCATTCCTGGCGTTCAACGCCAGAAACAAGCATGGATCTGGCGTTGAACGCCCAAAAGGAACATGGTTCTGGCATTCAAACGCCAGTGACAAGCAAGGAGGTGGCGTTTAACGCCACCCCAGCTTCCACCGCTGGTATTCAAACGCCAGTGGGTGATCAGTCACATACAAGTGCTGATAACAACCCTTCTAAAAAGGCTTCCCAACCCACTTCTGTAGGTAATAAACCGGCAGCAACTAAGGTTGAGGAATACAAAGCCAAAATGCCTTATCCTCAAAAACTCCGCCAAGCGGAACAGGATAAGCAATTTGCCCGCTTTGCAGACTATCTCAGGACTCTTGAAATAAAGATTCCGTTTGCAGAAGCACTTGAGCAAATACCTTCTTATGCTAAGTTCATGAAAGAGATCTTAAGTCATAAGAAGGATTGGAGGGAAACTGAAAAAGTTTACCTCACTGAAGAATGCAGTGCAGTCATTCTGAAAAGCTTACCTGAGAAGCTTAAAGATCCTGGGAGCTTTATGATACCATGCACATTAGAAGGTGTTTGTACCAAGCAAGCTTTATGCGATCTTGGGGCAAGTATCAACCTAATACCTGCATCTACTATCAGAAAGCTTGGTTTGACTGAAGAAATCAAACCAACCAGGATATGTCTTCAACTTGCTGATGGCTCCATTAAATACCCATCAGGCGTGATTGAAGACATGATTGTCAAGGTTGGGCCATTTGCCTTTCCTACTGACTTTGTGGTGCTGGAAATGGAGGAGCACAAGAGTGCAACTCTCATTCTAGGAAGACCTTTCCTAGCAACTGGCCGAACCCTCATTGATGTCCAAAAAGGGGAAGTGACCTTGAGAGTCAATGAGGAGGAGTTCAAGTTGAATGTTGTTAAAGCCATGCAACATCCAGATAACCCAAATGACTGCATGAGTGTTGATATTATTGACTCTCTGGTAAGAGAGGTCAATATGGCTGAGAGTCTCGAATCAGAGCTAGAGGACATCTTTAAAGATGTTCAGCCTGATTTGGAGGAATCAGAGAAGATAATAGAACCTCTGAAAATCCCTCAAGAAGAGGAGAAACCTCCAAAACCCGAGCTCAAACCATTGCCACCATCCCTGAAATATGCGTTTCTGGGAGAAGGTGAAACCTTTCCTGTAATTATAAGCTCTACCTTAGAGCCACAGGAAGAGGAAGCACTAATTCAAGTGCTAAGGACGCACAAGACAACTCTTGGGTGGTCCATTAGTGATCTTAAGGGCATTAGCCCAGCCAGATGCATGCACAAAATCTTGTTGGAGGATGACGCCAAGCCAGTGGTTCAACCACAAAGGCGGCTGAACCCAGCTATGAAAGAAGTGGTGCAAAAAGAGGTCACTAAATTACTAGAGGCTGGAATTATTTATCCTATTTCTGACAGCCCCTGGGTGAGCCCTGTCCAAGTTGTCCCTAAGAAGGGTGGCATGACAGTGGTTCATAATGAAAAAAATGAACTGGTTCCTACAAGGACAGTTACAGGGTGGCGTATGTGCATTGATTACAGAAGGCTCAATACAGCCACCAGGAAGGATCATTTTCCTTTACCATTCATAGACCAGATGCTAGAAAGATTAGCAGGTCATGAATACTACTGCTTCCTGGATGGATATTCAGGTTATAATCAAATTGCAGTAGATCCCCAGGATCAGGAGAAAACGGCCTTCACATGTCCATCTGGAGTATTTGCATACAGAAGGATGCCATTTGGCCTGTGCAATGCACCTGCAACCTTTCAGAGGTGCATGCTCTCAATTTTCTCTGATATGGTGGAAAAATTTCTGGAAGTCTTCATGGATGACTTTTCAGTATTTGGAGACTCATTCAGCTCCTGCCTTAACCATTTAGCACTTGTTCTGAAAAGATGCCAAGAGACTAACCTGGTTTTAAACTGGGAAAAATGTCACTTTATGGTGACTGAAGGAATTGTCCTTGGGCACAAAATTTCGAACAAAGGGATAGAGGTGGACCAAGCTAAGGTAGAAGTAATTGAAAAATTACCACCACCTGCTAATGTTAAGGCAATCAGAAGCTTTCTGGGACATGCAGGGTTCTATAGGAGGTTTATAAAGGATTTTTCAAAAATCGCCAAACCTCTGAGCAACTTGCTAGCTGCAGACACGCCATTCATCTTTGATGAAGAGTGTCTGCAGGCATTTGAGACTCTGAAAGCTAAATTGGTTACAGCACCAATCATCTCTGCACCAGACTGGACATTACCATTTGAACTGATGTGTGATGCCAGTGACCATGCCATTGGTGCAGTGTTGGGACAAAGGCATGACAAGCTTCTGCATGTCATTTACTATGCCAGCCGTGTGCTAAATGATGCACAGAAGAATTACACAACCACAGAAAAAGAGCTACTTGCAGTGGTTTACGCCATTGACAAATTCAGATCCTACTTAGTAGGATCAAAAGTGATTGTGTACACTGATCATGCTGCTCTTAAATATCTACTCACAAAGCAGGATTCAAAACCCAGACTCATCAGATGGGTGCTGCTTCTGCAAGAGTTTGATATAGAAATAAGAGACAGAAAAGGGACAGAAAATCAAGTAGCAGATCACCTGTCCCGAATAGAACCAGTGGAAGGGGCGTCCCTCCCTCTCACTGAAATTTCTGAAACCTTTCCGGATGAGCAACTACTAGCCATCCAGGAAGTGCCATGGTTTGCAGACATTGCAAACTACAAGGCAGTAAGATTCATACCCAAAGAGTACAGTAAGATGCAATCAAAGAAATTAATCACAGATGCAAAGTACTATCTTTGGGATGAACCATATCTCTTTAAGAGATGTGCAGACGGAGTAATCCGTAGATGTGTGCCTAAAGAAGAAGCACAGAAGATCCTTTGGCATTGCCATGGATCACAGTATGGAGGACATTTTGGAAGTGAACGAACAGCCACAAGAGTCCTCCAAAGTGGCTTCTACTGGCCTACTCTCTATAAAGACTCCCGAGCATTTGTGCTTAACTGTGATAGTTGCCAAAGATCAGGCAACCTGCCTCACAGTTATGCCATGCCTCAACAAGGAATCTTGGAGATTGAGTTGTTTGATGTATGGGGCATTGACTTCATGGGACCTTTCCCACCATCATACTCAAACACCTATATTCTGGTGGCAGTGGATTATGTATCCAAATGGGTGGAGGCTATTGCAACACCCACTAATGACACTAAAACAGTGTTAAAATTCCTCCAGAAACATATCTTCAGCAGATTTGGTATCCCTAGAGTATTAATCAGTGATGGGGGCACTCATTTCTGTAATAAACAGCTCTACTCTGCTCTAGTACGTTATGGAGTCAACCACAGGGTGGCTACTCCATATCACCCACAAACTAATGGGCAGGCTGAAGTCTCAAATAGAGAACTTAAAAGAATCCTGGAACGGACTGTAATTAACCGTAGAAAGGATTGGGCAAGAAGCTTGGATGATGCTCTGTGGGCATACAGAACAGCATTCAAAACCCCCATAGGGACCTCTCCATACCAGCTCGTGTATGGAAAGGCATGTCACTTGCCCGTGGAACTGGAACACAAGGCCTATTGGGCAACCAGATTCCTGAACCTTGATGCCAAGTTAGCTGGAGAAAAACGATTGCTCCAGTTAAATGAGCTAGAGGAATTTAGACTCAATGCTTTTGAAAATGCGAAAATTTACAAGGAAAAAGCAAAAAGATGGCATGATAAGAAATTGTCATCCAGAGTCTTTAAACCAGGGCAGAAAGTTCTGCTATTCAACTCTAGGCTCAGATTATTCCCTGGGAAGTTAAAATCCCGGTGGAGAGGTCCATATGTAATCACAAGTGTATCACCATATGGATACATAGAACTTCAGGATAGTGAATCTAACAAAAAGTTCATTGTCAATGGACAAAGAGTTAAACACTATCTTGAAGATAATTTCGAGCAAGAATGCTCAAAACTGAGACTTGATTAAAAGCTCAGTAATAGTCCAGCTAATGACATTAAAGAAGCGCTTGCTGGGAGGCAACCCAGCCATTCACAAAATTTTATTTTAATTTTGATCAAGTTTTACAGGTAGATGCTAGAGTCTCTTCAAAGGTGAAATAGCAATTGGTTGAAGTCACAGAGTTACAGAGAAATTTGGAAGCTCACTGGCGTGAAAAAGCCAGTAAGAAATACTTTGGGCATTAAACGCCCAAAAGAAGCACCCACTGGGCGTTTAACGCCAGTAAGGGTAGCCTTCTGGGCGTTAAACGCCAGAAAGGAGCATCCTCTGGGCGTTAAACGCCAGAAAGATGCACCTTCTGGGCGTTTAACGCCAATCTGCTAGCATTCTGGGCGTTTAGAAAAACGCCCAGTAAAGAAGGACTTCCTGGCGTTCAACGCCAGAAAGAAGCATCACATGGGCGTTGAACGCCCAGGAGAAGCAACATTTGGGCGTTAAACGCCCAAACCATGCACCATGTGGGCGTTTAACGCCAGGATGATGGGAGGAGGTACAATTCATTTTTCTTCATAATTTTTCAAAATTTTTAAGTTTCAATTCATGATTTCTTGCATAAACATGTTTCAAAATGTCATCCTTCAAAATCAAATTGGTTTTCTAAGAACCCTAATTTCTAAAATCCCTTTTTCAAAAATATCAAATGTATCTTAATTCATAAACATAAATCTTTTTCCAATCCAATTCTTTTTCAAATATTTTTAATTTCTTCTCATATCTTTTTCAACTCATCTTATCTTTATTTGAAAAATGCCTTTCCTTCTACTCCTCTCCTTTCCTTTCTTTTGCTTGAGGACAAGCAAACCTCTAAGTTTGGTGTGATTTGCCATGATCACTGAGCTAAAACTCATTAAGATCATGGCACCTAAGAGAACAGGAAGAGCAAGGATGTGAACTTAAGGGAGCTGAAGCGTCAGAAATTAATTCTTGAAGGCACCCCACAGACTAGAGGAACATCCACTTCCCAAAATACAGGTTGTTAAGTTCTAATTCCAGCTTTAACTCTGTGATAGTATTATTATAGGATTTTAAATTAGAAGTTATATAGTAGTAGTAGTAATTAGTATGTCTATTTTGATTTTATTTCCAATTAAGCTATAATTTATTTTTCTCATCATCATTAGGCATGAATAAAGTAGTAGATTCTTTTAGAATAAAGAAGTAATTTATATTTTTCGAGTTCTTAATAATAAAATTTATAATTAATTATATGTGGTGGCAATACTTTTTGTTCTCTGAATGAATGCTTGAACAGTGCATAATTTGTACTTTGAATTTGATGAATATTGGCTCCTGAAAGGATGAGGAACACGAAAAATATTGTTGATGATCTGAAAAATCATGAAATTGATTCTTGAAGCAAGAAAAAGCAGTCAAAAAAAAACACAATATTCACAAGCCATGGGCACTAGCCAAGAATAAAAAGGATCCAAGGCTTTGAGCATCAATGGATAGGAGGGCCCAAGGAAATAAAATCCAGGCCTAAGCGGCTAAACCAAGCTGTCCCTAACCATGTGCTTGTGTCATGAAGGTCCAAGTGAAAAGCTTGAGACTGAGTGGTTAAAGTCGTGATCCAAAGCAAAAGAGTGTGCTTAAGAGCTCTGGACACCACTGACTGGGGACTCTAGCAAAGCTGAGTCATAATCTGAAAAGGTTCACCCAGTTATGTGTCTGTGGCATTTATGTATCCGGTGGTAATACTGGAAGACAAAGTGCTTAGGGCCACAGCCAAGACTCATAAAATAAATGTGTTCACGAATCAACATACTACACTAGGAGAGTCAACAATACTATCTGAATTCTGAGTTCCTAAGGATGCCAATCATTCTGAAAATTTAAAGATACAGGGAGATGCCAAAACTATTCAGAGACAAAAAGCTACAAGCCCCGCTCATCTAATAAGAATCTGAGCCTCATTTAAAACTCGAGAATATTATTATTTCTTTATTTCTATTAGAACCTATTTTATTCATCTAGTTGCTTGAGGACAAGCAACAGTTTAACTTTGGTGTTGTGATGAGCGGATATTTTATATGCTTTTTGGGGGTAATTTCATGTAGATTTTAGCATGTTTCAGTTAATTTTTAGTAGAATATTATTAGTTTTTAGGCAAAAATCATATTTCTGGACTTTACTATGAGTTTGTGTGTTTTTCTGTGATTTCAGGTATTTTCTGGCTGAAATTGAGGGAGCTGAGCAAAAATCTGACTTAGGCTGAAGAAGGACTGCTGATGCTGTTGGATCCTGACCTCCCTGCACTCGAAATGGATTTTCTGGAGCTACAGGAGTCCAATTGGCGCGCTCTCAACGGCGTTGGAAAGTAGACATCCAGGGCTTTCCAGCAATATATAATAGTCCATACTTTGCGCGAGGATAGACGACGTAACTTGGCGTTAAACACCAAGTTCATGCTGCTGTCTGGAGTTAAACGCCAGAAAAACGTCATGATCCGGAGTTAAACGCCCAAAACACGTCATAACCTGGAGTTTAACGCCAAGAAAGGCCTCCACACGTGGAAAGCTTTAGTCTCAGCCCCAGCACACACCAAGTGGGCCCCAGAAGTGGATCTCTGCACCAATTATCTTAGTTTATTCATTTTCTGTAACCCTAGGTTACTAGTTTACTATTTAAACAACTTTTACAGACATTTCTTGTACCTCATGACATTTTCAGATCTGAATTACATACTTTGTGACGGCATGAGTCTCTAAACTCCATTGTTGGGGGTGAGGAGCTCTGCAGCGTCTCGATGATTTAATACAATTCCTTTGTTTTCCATTCAAACACGCTTGTTCTTATCTAAGATGTTTATTCGCGCTTAACTGTGGAGAAGGTGATGATCCGTGACACTCATCACCTTCCTCAACCCATGAACGTGTGCCTGACAATCACCTCCGTTCTATATCAGATTGAATGAATATCTCTTAGATTCCCCAACAGAATCTTCGTGGTATAGGCCGGATTGATGGCGGCATTCATGAGAATCCGGAAAGTCTAAACCTTGTCTGTGGTATTCCGAGTAGGATTCCGGGATTGAATGACTGTGACGTGCTTCAAACTTTAACCTGCTGGGCGTTAGTGACAGACGCAAAAGAGGGATTCTATTCCAGTAGGAGCGGGAACCAACCGGTGATTAGCCGTACTGTGACAGAGTGCGTGAGCATAGTTTTCACTGCGAGGATGGGAAGTAACCACTGACAACGGTGACACCCTACATAGAGCTTGCCATCGAAGGAACTTGCGTGTGAGAAGAGGATTTCAAGGAAGAGTTGAAGTCAGAGGACAAAGCATCTCCAAAACTCCAACATATTCCCCAGTGCTGCAAGTCAAAGTAACATTGTTCCCTCTTTTATCAAATCCAGTAATTTCACTTTTAATCCAAATAACCTTGTTGACATCCTAACTAAGACTAATAAAATAAATATTGATTGCTTCAAACCAATAATCTCTGTGGATTCGACCCTTACTCACGTAAGGTATTACTTGGACGACCCAGTACACTTGCTGGTTAGTTGAACGAAGTTGATCTTGGACCAGGCTCTATTATCATATTCCATAAAGAGATACAATTTCGTCCACCAGGAAGGGAGAAAGGGTAGCCATTAGGAGAATGGGTGGGTTTGGGAGGGAAATGGTTTGAATTGGAATGGTGAGGTAGGTTGGTGTTGGAGAATAGTGTTATGGAAAGGTGTGAAGAAGAGGGAGAGTAAGGTGGGGTAGGTGGGGATCCTGTGGGCTCCACAGATCCTGAGGTGTCAAGGAATTCTCATCCCTGCACCTTCCTGGCATTTAAACGCCCACTATGTAACAAATCTGGCGTTAAACGCTAGTTCTGCTACCTTTCCTGGCGATAAACGCCAGGCTGGTGCCCCTTTCTGGCATTTAACGCCAGCCAGACACCAGACAGCCCTTTCTGGTGTTAAACGCCAGTCTGGTTGCCAATTCTGGCGTTTAACGCCCAGAATGCTGCTAGACTGGGCATTAAACGCCCATTTTGCTATCCTTACTGGCTTTTAAACGCCAGTTTGCCTGCCAATTCTGCTGTTTAACGCCCAGAATGGTGCCAGGCTGGGCGTTAAACGCCCATTTTGGTATTAAACGCCAGTAAGCTAGTCCTCCAGGGTGTGCTATTTTTTATGTTGTTTTTTATTTTGCTTTAATTTTTGCAGTTGTTTCTGTGACTCCACATGATCATCATCCTAAAGAAAATATAAAATAATAATGGAAAACAAAATGAAAGAGTAATTAATATAGGTAAATAAAATTGGGTTGCCTCCCAATAAGCGCTTCTTTAATGTCAATAGCTTGACAAGAAGCTCTTACATAGCTTCACAGATGCTCAGAGCATGATTGTGGCCTCCCAACACCAAACTTAGAGTTTGAATGTGGGGGCTTTGCTTGACTCTACATGGAGAGAATTGGATGAATCTTTTTATGCTTCTTCTCCATGTTTACAGAGAAAAATCCTTGAGCCTTAAACACAAGGTAGTCCTCATTCACTTGAAGGATTAACTCTCCTCTGTCTACATCAATCACAGCTTTTGCTGTGGCTAGGAAGGGTCTTCCAAGGATGATGGATTCATCCTCATTCTTCCCAGTGTCTAGGATTATAAAGTCAACAGGGATGTAAAAGCCTTCAACCTTTACCAAGACGTCCTCTACAAGTCCACAAGCCTGTTTCTTTGATTTGTCTGCCATCTCTAGTGAGATTCTTGCAGTTTGTACCTCAAAGATCCCTAGTTTCTCCATTACAGAGAGTGGCATGAGGTTTACACTTGACCCTAGGTCACACAGAGCCTTCTCAAAGGTCATAGTGCCTATGTTGCAAGGTATTAAAAACCTTCCGGGATCCTCTTTCTTCTGAGGTAACTTCAGTTGAACCAATGCATTTAGTTCACTGATGAGCAATGGAGGTTCATCCTCCCAAGTCTCATTACCAAATAATTTGGCATTCAGCTTCATGATTGTTCCTAGATACTGAGCAACTTGCTCTTCAATAATAACTTCATCCTCTTCAGAGGAAGAATACTCATCAGAGCTCATGAATGGTAATAGAAAGTTTAGTGAAATCTCTATGGTCTCTAGATGAGCCTCAGATTCCTTTGGTTCCTCAATAGGGAACTCCTTGTTAGCCAGTGGATGTCCCATGAAGTCTTCCTCAGTGGAAATCACTGCCTTTCCCTCCTCTACAGGTTCGGCCATGTTGGACGTGTAAATGGCCTTGCACTCTCTTTTTGGATTCTCTTCTGTATTACTTGGGAGAGTACTAGGAGGAGTTTTAGTAACTCTTTTACTCAGCTGACCCACTTGTGCCTCCAAATTTCTGATGGAGGACCGTGCCTCAGTCATGAAACTGAGAGTGGCCTTAGATAGATCAGAGACTATGTTTGCTAAGCCAGAGAGGCTCTGCTCAGAATTCTCTGTCTGTTGCTGAGAAGATGATGGAAAAGGTTTGCTATTGCCAAACCTATTTCTCCCACCATTATTGTTATTGAAGCCTTGTTGAGGCTTCTGTTGATCTCTCCATGAGAAATTTGGATGATTCCTCCATGAAGGATTATAGGTGTTTCCATAGGATTCTCCCATGTAATTCACCTCTTTCATTGCAAGATTCTCAGGGTCATAAGCTTCTCCTTCAGAGGAGGCTTCTTTAGCACTGCCGGATGCAGCTTGCAATCCAGTCAGATTCTGAGAAATCATATTGACTTGCTGAGTCAATATTTTGTTCTGAGCCAATATTGCATTCAAAGTATCAATCTCAAGAACTCCTTTCTTCTGAGTCACCCCAATATTCACGGGATTCCTTTCAGAAGTGTACTGACAAACCCCATTTTTAGGGTTTATCTTGTATTGATTTTAGGGGATTTTATCACCTTTCACCCACATTTATTCAATAAAATAGCATGGTTTTGTATATTCTCCTTTAATTGTGCTTAAGAGTGAAAACATGCTTTTTAGGTCTTGAAATAGTTAAATTTAATTCACCTTGATCCCATTAGATGCCTTGATATGTTTTTTAAGTGATTTAAGGTTTAGGAGGCAAAGATTGGATCAAGGGAATGAAGAAAGAAAGCATGAAAAGTTGGAGAACTCATGAAGAAATGAAAGAACCGGAAAGCTGTCAAGCTGACCTCTTCGCACTTAAACGACCATAACTTGAGCTACAGAGGTCCAAATGATGTGGTTCTAGTTGGGTTGGAAAGCTAACATCTGGGGCTTCGAAATGATATAAATTTTGCCATATGTTGCTTCGCGTTCAGGGGCGCGCACGCGCACTTTGCGCGCGCGCGCCGATTCTGTCCGTGGCCCACTTTAATGAAATCGTCCCCAGCGGTTTTAGGAGCCTTGTGGGCCCAATCCAACTCATTTCTGATGCTATTTAAGTCAAGTATTGAAGGGGAATCAAGGGACTTTCATGCTTTAGATGTTAGTTACCAATTAGTCATAGTTTAGTTTAGTTTGTGAAGTAGTTTCTAGAGAGAGAAGCTCTCACTTCTCTCTAGAATTAGGATTAGGATTAGGTTTAGTTCTTAGATCTAGATTTTAATTCATCTTCTTCTACTTCTATCTTCTCAATTCCTTGTTGTTACATTCACTCTTCTTCCATTCTTTTATTGTAATTTCCTTTATGATTGTTCTTATACTTTGTTGTAGATCTACTATTGTTCCTTCCATTTTCTTTCAATTCAATAAGAGGTAATTCATAATAATTGTTCTTCTTTGCTTTTCTATTGTTGATCTCTTGTCTTTGTAGTTAGATCTCTCTTTAATTCTTGCAATTTATGTTGTTTACTTTTATTGCCTTTTATGTGTTTGTTGAAATGCCTCTTCTAGATATAATATAGATTTTGTTCCTCTTGGCCTAGGTAGAGTAATTAGTGACACTTGAGTTATCTAATTCCTTTGTTGATTGGTAATTGGAGAGATTGCTAATTGGTTTGGAGTGCACTAAAGCTAGTCTTTCCTTGGGAGTTGGCTAGGACTTGTGGCTCAAGTCAATTCATCCACTTGACTTTCCTTTATTTAGTAAGGGTTAACTAAGTGGTAGCAATGAACAATTCTCATCACAATTGAGAAGGATAACTAGGATAGGACTTCTAGTTCTCACACCTTGCCAAGAGCCTTTTATAGTTGTTAGTTTACTTTCTTACCATTTATCTTTCATGCCTCTTATCAAAACCCCAAAATAACTCACAACCAATAACAAAACACTTTATTGTAATTCCTAGGGAGAACGACCCGAGGTTTGAATACTTCGGTTTATAAATTTTAGGGGTTTGTACTAGTGACAAACAACTTTTTGTATGAAAGGATTATTGTTTGGTTTAGAAACTATACTTTACAACGAGATTTCATTAGTGAAATTCTAAACCGTCAAAAATCCAATCATCATGTACATGAACTAGTTATTTTCAACCATATCAATGAGTTCCTGGGCTTCTATAGGTGCTTTCAGATGAAGGGACCCACCAGCAGAATGATCGAATGACATTTTTGACATTTCAGACAGACCATCAAAGAATATACATATGATGCTCCACTCTAGAAACATGTCAGAAGGATACCTTTTGGTTAATTACTTGTATCTTTCCCAAGCTTCATAGAGGGATTCACCTTCCTTCTGTTTGAAGGTTTGGACGTCCACTCTGAGCTTGCTCATTTTTTGAGGTGGAAAGAATTTGGTCAAGAAAGCATTGACCAGCTTGTCCCAAGAGTTCAGGCTTTCTCTAGGTTGTGAGTCCAACTATGTCCTAGCTTTGTCTCTTACAGCAAATGGGAAAAGCATAAGTTTGTAAACCTCGGGATCAACCCCATTGGTCTTAACATTATCATAGATCTGCAAAAATTCAGATAAGAAGTGATGAAGATCTTCTGATGAAAGTCCATGAAACTTACAGTTTTGCTGCGTTAGAAAAACTAATTGAGGCTTAAGCACAAAGTTGTTTGCTCCAATGGCAGGAATTGAGATGCTTCTTCCATAGAAGTTGGAAGTTGGTGCAGCATAGTCACCAAGCATCTTCCTTACATCTCTGGCATTGTTGTTATTTTCTGCTGCCATGTCTTTTTCTTTTTCGAAAATTTCTGTCAGGTCCTCTCTAGAGAGTTGTGCTTTAGCTTCTCTTAGCTTCCTCTTCAGAGTCCTTTCAGGCTCAGGATCGGCTTCAACAAGAATATCTTTATCCTTGTTCCTACTCATGTGAAAAAGAAGAGAACAGAAAAGAAGAGGAATCCTTTATGTCACAGTATAGAGATTCCTTTATGTGAGTAGAAGAAGAAAAGAATAGAAGAATGAGGTAGAGAGAAAATAAAGAGAATTTGAACACGGAGAGGGAGAGAGGGTTCGAATTTTAAAAAGGAGAGAAGTGTTAGTAAATAAATAAATAAATAGAAAGAGATGAGAGAGAGGGAATTCGAATATTAAATAAAAGGAAAAATATTTTTGTTTTTATTTTAAATATTAGTTAGTATTCAAAAATTAAGAAAGGAATAAAATAAAATTATAGTTTAAAACAATTAGTTAATTAAAAAGATTTTTGAAAAAGTTGTTAGTGGTTTTCGAAAATTGGAGAGAGAAAAGTAGTTAAGTGGTTCTAAAAAAGATAAGAATTAGTAAACTTTTTTAAAATCAAACAAAAAGTCAAGTAGTTAATTGAAAAAGATTTGAAAATAAATTTTGAAAAGATAAGAAGTTAGAAAAAGATTTTGAAATTAAGTTTTGAAAAAGATATGATTGAAATCTATCTTAAAAAGATTTGAAAAAGAAATTTAAAAAGATTTGATTTTGAAAATTGAAGTAGATGACTTGACTAATAAGAAACTAAAAGATATGATTCTAGAATTTAAAAATTGAACCTTTCTTAACAAAAAAGTAACAAACTTGAAATTTTTTAATCAAAACATTAATTGTTAGTAATAATTTCAAAAATTACGAAATAAAAATAAGAAGATTTTGAAAATCAATTTTTAAAATTTTTCGAAAATATTAAGAAAAAAATGAAAAAGATTTTATTTTTGAAAAAGATTTGAAAAGATAAAAAATTTTTAAATTGAAATTTTGACTTGACTAACAAGAAACAACTAAATTTTAAAAATCTTTGACTAAGTCAAGCCAAAATTCCGAAATTTATGAGTGAAAAAGAAAAGATATATTTTTTTATTTTTGAATTTTAATGAGGAAAGAGAAAAAACAAAAAAATTGACTCAAAACATAAAAATTTTGGATCAAACCCAATGATGCATGCAAGAACACTTTGAATGTCAAGATAAATACTAAGAACACTTTGAAGATCATGATGAACATCAAGAACATTTTTTTTGAAATTTTTTTTAGAAAAGAAAGACATGCAAGACACCAAACTTAGAAATTTGTAATGCTTAGACACTAACAAATTAAAAATACATATGAAAAACTAGAAAAGACACAAAACAAGAAAATCACAAGATCAAACAAAGACAATCATCAAGAACAACTTGAAGATCAAGAACAATATATGCATGAGTTTTCAAAAAATGCTAGAAAAATAAAAACATGCAATTGACACCAAACTTAAAATTTGACTCTAGACTCAAACAAGAAACACAAATTTTTTTTTGATTTTATGATTTTATTAAAAAACTTTTTTTTGAAACATTTTTGAAAATTAGAAAAAAAATTTTAAAAAGATTTTTGAAAAATTTTTGAAAATAGAACAAGAAGAAAATTACCTAATCTAAGCAACAAGATGAACTGTCAGTTGTCCAAACACGAACAATCCCCGGCAACAGCCCCAAAAACTTGGTATGTGAAATTGTGATCACACTTTTTACAACTCCGCATAGCTGACCAGCAAGTGCACTAGGTCGTCCAAGTAATACCTTACGTGAGTAAGGGTCGATCCCACGGAGATTGTCAGCTTGAAGCAAGCTATGGTCATCTTGTAAATCTCAGTCAGGTAGATTCAAATGGTTATGAGGTGTTGATAATTAAAAGATAAATAAAATAGAAAATAAAATACAGTTACTTATGTAGTTCCTTGGTGGGAATTTCAGATAAGCGTTTGGAGATGCTTTGTTGCCTCTGAACCTCTGCTTTCCTATTGTCCTCATCCAATCATGCGTACTCCTTTTCATGGCAAGTTGTATGTTGGTGGATCACCATTGTCAATGGCTACCATCCGTCCTCTCAGTGAAAACATGTCCTCTACGGTTTTCCGCATGGCTAATCAGTTGTCGGTTCTCGATCGTGTCGGAATAGAATACATTTATTCTTTTGCACACTGTCACTACACCCAACAGTCACGAGTTTGAAGCTCGTCACAGTCATCCCATCCCAGATCCTACTCGGAATACCACAGACAAGGTTTAGACTTTCCGGATCTCAAGAATGCTGCCAATTGATTCTAGCTTATACCACGAAGGTTCTAACGTCATGGATTCGAATGCTCTGTTGTCAGGAGAGGTGATTCAGATCTGTGGGTCAGAGACCAAAGAGAGTATACTCCAGCTGTCGTCCAATGACTACGTTGAACATCATGTAGACCGCTTTGTGGTTGTCAGGCACGCGGATCTTGGCTAAGCGAGTAACAAAGATTGGGTGATTGTCACGGGTCACCCCTTCATTCTGACTTAACTGAATTAAGTACAAGAGTATATCTTGGAGGAGAAGTAAGCGTGAATTGAATAGAAAAACAATAATACTTGCATTAATACTCGAGGAACAACAGAGCTCCTCACCTTAATCTGTGAGGTGTAGAAACTCCACCGTTGGAAAATACATAAGAACAAGGTCTAGGCATGGCCGAATGGCCAACCTCCCCAAATAGCATAATATATTCGAAATAGGGTTCAAAGACCTTATCAAAGGATCAAAAAGTGGTCCCAAGACGTGAATACAATAGTAAAAAGTGCTATTTATACTAAACTAGTAAACTAGGTTTACAGAAAATAAGTAGATAGTGCAGAAATCCACTTCCGGGCCCCACTTGGTGTGTGTTTGGACTGATCCTTGAAGCTTTCACGTGCATAGGCCATCCTTGGAGTTAAACTCCAGCTTTGATGCCAATTCCGACGTTTTAAGCCAGAAAAGGGTCTCTGGTGGGTGTTTGGATGCCAGTTTGGGCCATCAAATCTCGAGTAAAGTATGGACTATTATACATTGCTGGAAAGCCCAAGATGTCTACTTTCTAACTGAATTGAGAACGCACCAATTGGATTTCTATAGCTCCAGAAAATCTACTTCGAGTGCAGGGAGGTCAAAATCCAACAGCATCTGTAGTCTTTTCTCAACCTCTGAATCAGATTTTTTCTCAGGTCCCTCAATTTCAGCCAGAAAATACTTGAAATCACATAAAAACACACAAACTCATAGTAAAGTCTAGAAATGTGATTTTTGCATAAAAACTAATAAAAATATACTAAAAAGTAACTAAAACATACTAAAAACTACATAAAAATAATGCCAAAAAGCGTATAAATTATCCGCTCATCAGTATCTTTGAACTAATGAATTTTGTGTAGTTGGATATTATGATGCAGATTTTACGGAGAACCGTGTGGATAGAAGAAGCACTTCTGGGATGTGTTACTTTATTGGAAAATCCCTAAATGTTTGGTCAAGCAAAAAGCAAGCCACTATTGCTTTATCCACGGCTGAAGCAGAATACATATCGGCCTCCGCCTGTTGTTCACAATTGATTTGGATTAAAACTCAACTTGCCGATTATAAACTAAAAAATAATAGTATTCTCTTATTTTGTGATAACATGAGTGCAATAAATATTTCTAAAAACCTGTGTTGCACTCAAGAACTAAGCACATTGAGGTTAGATATCATTATATTAGGGAACATGTACAAAAGGGAACTATTGAAATTCAATTTGAAAATCGGAAGAATAATTAGTTGATATCTTTACTAAACCACTATGTGAAGATAGATTCTGCAAACTGAGAACTGCACTGGGAATAATTGACATTAATTCTATGGAGTAATTGTATTTTTTCTCTCTGTGTGTTATTTTGTCTCGTAGGTAGCAGGGAGACAAAATTAGGCACATGATGAACTCCTCAAAAGGGCTTAAACAAGGCCCAGAAAATTTATAGAGTGAGAAACTAGAAATCTGGTTCAAATAGCCCAGTTTGTTTTCACCACTTTTAGGCCTATATAAGACAAACTTTGTTTAAGTGATATGGGCTTCATACTAATATCATAAATTTTTTAATAATTTTATTGGGTTCAAGTATTTCTCTTTCTATTCCATTTTAAATCATGTCAATCAGAAACTTTTATCTTCCTTTATGACTTGTCATTTCAAAATTGCATTGTTTTTAAAATTCAAAACTTTCTTTAAAAACCGTTTCATTAAAGATTTTTGCTTTAAAAGAGAAGTTTTCCATTAAGCATTAATGACGATTTCTCTTTCAAGTTAACCTCTCTCTTATCCACTATCCCTCTTTGACGTTACCTCTTCCCTCTAATCTTCTTTCTCTTTTTCAATATGAGAAAGAAAATAGCCACAAGAAAAAGCATTGGTGCATTCATCCCTCCTCGAAATCCTCCTCACTCCAAACAACCCCAATCTCACACACACATTCATATTCACTACCATTTATCTTCATCTTATTCCTTTCAACCAACCGAATCTATGGCAAGAAAAACCATTCATCATAGAGCCTCCTCTGCACGTAAGGAATCCAAATCCTCTCGTGGAAAAAGTGGGAAGGAAAAAGGCCCCATGCATGAAGAAGAAGACCGTCTACCATCACCTCTTCGTCGCTCTACTCCTCATCCCTCCGGATGCTCTGTTCTAACCAATCGTCCCTTTAGAGGTCCACGAAGGCCAATACTTCACAATACTAGGGAGCCTCCATACCTTGACTCTCTGGATTTCAAACTCAAGTATGGTAAATCATCCCACTCCCATTATGATCCTCATCGTTTCTCTTGTTACACTAATTCCATAAGCAAGTCATTTCAAATTGCATACTTTGTTCTTCCTTTGTTGTTGATCTTGATGCAATAGCTGAGAAAGGAATTGATTTCAAAAGTAATTTTCATGATCTAAAATGGGATAACATTTTCAAAATTAGAAAACCAGTGTATCCGAATATGGTGTGGGAGTTTTATGCAAACATGCTCTTTCATGAAAGGGAACTTCATTCTTTTGTTAAAAATACTCAGTCTGTTTTGAATCCGAGCACCGTTGGTGAAGCCCTTGGCTACCAAGACACAGGGGTGAGTGTCTATATGTCTGGCAAATGGGATGACCATGTTGGCATCTCTCACCAAGAAGTCTTAGCCAGAATCTGTGAAAATTTCTCATCTATGGATGGCACAACCCCCACTCACATGGCCCTAGGTCCTGTTAGGGATCAGTTGCATCGCATTGTAAATCACATAATCATGCCTCAAAGTGGGTCATATAAAAGAGTAACAGTTTGTGAGACTCTTGTGCTTTATGCCATTCTGAACTCTATCCCTCATGATTTGCCATATGTGGGACTGTGTCAAAAGTGAGAAAAAGAGTTCTCTTTCCTATGGAACATTTTTCACCTGTCTGTTTGAATATTTTTTATTGATTTAAGTAATGAGCCAGTTGAAAAGAAAGTTTTGATTTCCCACATTTATTCACTAAATTAGCATGGTTTTGTAATTCTCCCTAAGTTGTGCTTAAGAGTGAAAACATACTTTTTAGGCCTTAAAATTGTTAATTTTAATTCACTTTAGATCCATTTGATGCCTTGATATATTTGTTGAGTGATCTCAGGGTTTATAAGGCAAGAATTGGATGGAAGAAGTGAAGAAAAAAATATGCAAAATGGAGAACTCATGAAGAAATGAGCATTTGGAGGATTCATGGCGACGCATACGCGTGACCACGCGCATGTGTTAGAAAGTCATTTGCCAAGCGACGCGTACGCGTGACCGATGCGTATGCGTGATAAAAGGAACGTGACTCACTTAAAGGCAAAATGCTGGGGGCGATTTCTGAGCCCATTGAAGCCCAGATCCCACTAATTTCTAATGCATTTGAATCCAAGGATTGAAGGGGAATGGGGAAGTAGTGATAGTATAGTTTTCATCATGTTTTAGGTTAGAATTCTAGAGAGAGAAGCTCTCTTCTCTCTCTAAGTTTTAGGGTTCTTTAGTTTTATTTCTTTTAGATCTAGATCTTAATCTTCTTTCAATTTAGTTTTTCTTTACCTTTTTATTGTTCTAGCACTTTAGTTTATTCTACTTCTCTTGTTAATTCCTTCATGTTGTCAATTTTATTTCATGAACTCTCTTGTCAATTTCAATTTCTTTTCGATGCAATTTTATATTTTCATGTCTTTTAATGTTTACATTAGTTGCTATTGTTAATTTCTTGCTTATGTTAGTTATAGATTTTATTAATTCTTGTATTTTATGATGTTTGATTTTATTACATTCTAGGTGTTTGATGAATTGTTTCTTTTAGTTATGAGTTTGATTTTCCTCTTCTTGGCTTGGGTTGGTTACCTGGGTGACATTGAGTTGCTAATGTCCAAGTGATTGATAATTGGTGTTCATTGACACTAGTCTTCACAAATTCAATTAGTGAGTGGCTAGGAGTTATAGATTAGGATTGATGAAGTTCATTTGACTTTCCTTTAATTGTTAGAGGATGACTAAATGGAATTGATCCTTGCAATTATCATGTTGTGGTTAGTAACAAGGATAGTGATCCTTAACCATCAACCCTTGCCAAGACCTTTTTACCATTTGAGTTTTCCTTCCTTTGTTAGTTAATTGTCATTTACTTTCTTGTTATTTACATTTCTTGTCAATCACCATCTCAATCCCGATTTCCCTCATAGCCAATAATAGAGCACTTCATTATAATTTCTAGGGAGAATAACCCGGGATTAATACTCCCGGTTATTTTTTATTTGTATTGTAACAAACCTTTTAAACTTTGATTGAAGATTAATTCTTGGTTTGGATCTATACTTGCAACGAAATTCCTTTGAGAAATTCTAGACCGACATTTATTCTCTATCAAGTTTTTGGCGCCGTTGCCAGGGAATTTTAGATGTATGCCTTATTATTGGTTATTGTACATATATGGATATTGTAGATAGTTTGATTTTTGGCTTCTTTGTTAGGTTTTTCTAGTTTTAGGAGTTTATTTTCATTACCTCTTATTAGTTCTTGTTTTTATTTTCTCTTTTCATTATGAATTCTCATCCTTTTGGCTATAAGTTTGGTTACAACTATGTTGCAGGAAATGCAAGCTTTAATGATGATATGTGCTATGGGATTGGAAATCAATCAAGGGAGGAATTGTATGCTCATGAACAAATCTCTTGGTATCCATACCAATTTTCTATGGCCAATAATGATCCTACTCCATCCTATAATACATACTCTTATGAACCAACTCCACAACATAGTTCTCAACCTACCTCACAAGCCCCATTTTACCAAACACCATCCTATAATCCATATCCATCATACAACCAACCTTTTTTTTTTTCTCATCGTTGTGAGCATTATGAAAGAAACCCCCTAGAGCTACCACAATTCTAACACAATTACTCCCAAGAACCACCATTTTTACACACACCACCTCAATACTCCCAAGATGAACCACCTTCCTATTATGAACCCTTTCTCCCAAACAATGAGCCTTCCTCTCCATCTCAAACATTAATGAATGACTTTCTCATTTCATATCTTCAAGAGCAAAGGGAGATTTATACTATTCTTCAAGAGGTAGTAATCCCTTTAGTCTCCCAAAGCCTAGACACTCAAAGTACTCCCATTGCCACATGTGGAGAATCAATTGAAGAGCGGAGTATGAAAGAGAGATTAGAAAATCTAGTGGAGAATGAGGAGTTGGATTTTGTATTGAAGTAATTGGAGGAAGCCATGATTGTTAAAGAAGAGAAAGAAGTGATTAAAGATTTAGGAGATGTTGAATGTCTTCGGGAATCTAAAGTTGTAGAGCCTTCTTCTATTGAGCTTGAAAGTAATGTTGAGGAGGATAGTGCACAACCTCCAAAGCATGTTATGCATGAAGAATTGGAAGAAATAGAGCAAGCAACAAGCCCCCTTATTTATGATGATTCCCATCAACATATGATCCTTTTGAGCTTAATGAATCTTCCCCCTTTGAATTTGAGGTTGATGTTGAGATAGATTTCACATTGCCTCCGGTTTATGACTTGAGCGATGGGGAAGAAGTAGAAGAATTTGGTGAAGAAGAGGTGGAAGTTGAAGAAGCTTATCAAGTGTTGAAGTCTCTCAACAAAGAAGGACGGGAGTGGAAATTTCTTTGTCAAGACGGTTGGAACCATTTCCTTCTAGGCCACCATCCATTTTATCATTCAAGTGGGCAAAACCTTTATCCTTAAGCTTTAATTTTCTGCTTGAATATGGTTTGCTTGAGACTGATAGGTAACTTAGAGCTCTTTGTGGATTTAAGAGCAAGAGAAAGATGGTTAGCAGTTGGAAATATCATTCTAGGTTCATTATGGTTGGAAGCTCAAAGTTTAATTGCAAAGGTTGGTGTAGAGCTCAATGTTTGGGTCTAGGAGGATGTTTGGGTGTCTTCATGAGAATTCTAAGAACTTATCACCCGAGTGGAATGATGATCAATTTGAAGACGGGTGTAGAAACAGGTATACATGAGGATCAACTTCGGGAGTCCTTAGCTTGTGCGAAACTCCATCAAGGCTTGGTGAATATCAATTGGAGTGTTGGAGCATACTTGAAGTCCAAGCATTGATGGAAGTTCAAGGATGAATACAAGCACAAGCTACTATGACAAGGAGCTCACCAAAATGTCTAACTTAAGGACAATAAATAAAAGTGCTAGGTAGAAGACACCTCACCATGGTAAATTCTTTCCATTTTCTCCTTTATTTACATGGGTAAATAAGTTGAATTTTAATTTTAGTTAAGTTTATTTGGTTTTGAGTTGTGGTTTAGCTTGTTTAATAATATTTAGCATTGCTTTGGTAGTTTGTTAGTTTCTCAATAAGCTTTTGAAAAAAAATTGCCTGTCACGCGTATGCTTGGTTGACGCATACGCGTGACACCCCTGATTTTGATCGCGCCAGGATCGTGTGTGGACTGTGCCATCGCACGGTCCAAACAGAAAGTTGCGCGCAAATGGTGTGGACACTGTGCGTCTAGCACAATTTCTTCCCACGCGTATGCATGACTCACGCGTACGCGTCACCCTCTATTTTCCCATTCCACACCTACGCGTGACCCACGCGTACGCGTGGACACCCATGTCTCACACACTTCTTTTCTTCTCTTCTCTCTATTTCTTTTCTTCTTCTCTCCTCTCTTCTTTTCTTTTCCCCTCCAACCATCATCTACCACCATCATTTACCATCTACTACCATATTCTCTTTTAGTTAGTTAGTTAGTTTAATTTTTTTGTATAATTTTCTGTTTTGGCGCAAAGTGTTGGATTATTAATCTTAATTATTTGCTATTTATTGCTGCTGGTCACTGATAGAATGCTATTTTAGCATCATAGTTGTTAATATTCATTGTTGGAATTCTTTGTTGAGGTTATATTTTTGTTTCTTGGTATCGAATTTTCATGCTTAACATTTGTGAATACCAAGTACTTATCACATTGTCTTCAAAGCTTTCTAAATCTTTTGAATTGCATAATTTGGCCACCATGTGATTTGAATTCTTTACTTTGACTAGGTAATTTTTGATGTTGGATGATGTGTATTTATCTTAATACATTGTGTTTCTTGATCATATGCATTCATATGTTATGCTTATGCCTTAATGGCATATTGATCATTAATTGTTTAACTACGTGCTCTACACATACGTGAAACTAGTCATTTTGCCATAATGCTTCATTTGTGAAATTGGATTGTAAGCTCACCTAGGGACATCTTTTGAAAATTCTCAAGTTATATGGACCATGCTTGCTATGTGATTAAATTTAACTTCTATCTTTTTCTAAGATGCATAGCAACCATGTGTCCCACTTCATGTCAATTAGGTGATGCAAACAAATTTCAATGTGTGTCATTGTTTGATGTGTGAGCTCTATATTTTATTTGGTTCATTAAGTTTCGTTGCACATCAATCAATGTCCATTCATCATCTATTTTATAATCACTTGATTCTTGCTTGAGTGCTTTTATGCTCCTTTACTACTTGTTTGTTTGTCTTAACCTTACAAGTTTTCTTTGAAGTACCTCAAGCATACTAGAATGAGTAATTGCATGCTTCTTTTGTGTAATTGTGACATAGCTTTTCATGCTAGTGTGTGTGTTCTAAAACACGCGCAAACTTAGAACTCACACATAATTTTCCTTAATGTCACACACTTATTCACTCACTTCATTTTAGTGATTCATACCTCATTCCAACAACCTATGCTTCCTTGCTTTTGCATTTACTTGTCTTCTTATCTTGTTTTCTATTTTCAGGATAAGTCACCATAAGCGAAAAGGGAAGCAAAAGAAAGAACACGCAGTAACCGGTTGATCCACCAACTGAAGGTGGCAATTCAAAAAGTCGCCGTACCCCCTTGCTCATCTTTGAATACACTGAGGATGGTGCAAACTTTTAAGTGTAGGGAGGTCGTCTGACCGATCGGTGATTTTTGGGTGACAATTTCTAATTCTAACACTTTTGCATTTTTATTTTTTCTGTTATTTTTTAAGTCTTTTTGAATTTTTAGTTGCATTTTCTTGGTCTGCATATATATAATAAACTTAGTCAAAATAATAAAATTTTCCAAGAAAACTCCTCTTATATAGGGCATTGACATCCCAACTGATTTGAGTAAAAACTTTTCATGAAACTTGCTTGAAGTACATATTGTGAAACATGTTTTTGAGCTAAGAACACACAACCTTGTGAGTTTGGAGCCTTAATTGTGTGGTTGCATCATATAACCACTATTTTCATTCTTGTGTATATTATTCTCTTTCTATGTTTGTAATCTTTGATTTGTTCGATTCTTTATGTCTATTATTTGGTGTATGAATGTATTTGTATAATTTAGGCCTTTATTTCATTGAAGCTCACTTACCCAAATAGTCTTACCCTTTTATCCACCTTTGTTAGCCAATTTTGAGCCTATCTTAATCCCCTTTTGCTCTTAAATTTAGCACATTACTAGCCTTAAAGTAAAAAATAATAAATGTCTTTAATTTGGATCTTTCATTAGCTTAGTCTAGTGAGAGTGTGTATTATTCAAGTCTGGGGAAGTTGGGAATATTGGTAGAGATAAAAGTACATTTTGAATTTTCATTAAAGATCTTGGAAATTGGGTACATACTCATACATTAAATGTTTAAACTATATGCATTGATATTTTTGTATATACTTTAGTATAAAATAAAAAAATGAGAAAAAGAAAAGAAAAAAAAAAGAAAAAAAGAAAAAGAGAAAAAGAAAAGCAATAAAAAAGGAGACAAAATGCCCAAAGTAGAATAATAATACAATGCATATGGAATGTGAATTGAAGAGAATGCATGAGTGTGTAAAAAATTGAAGAATAGGTAGTAAGGTTTGTATTTGAATTGTATAGGTTTCATATGTGTTAGGTGAGAGCTTAGCTTAATCAAAGATGCAAATTTCAAGCTCACATAGCCATATATATCCTTACTTTGACCCTAGCCCCATTACAACCCTCAAAAGTCCTCATGATATTTGTATTCATGCATTGAATAATTGTTGATTGTTAGATAAAAAACAAATCTTGGAAAGCATGATTAGAGGAGAATTGAGTGAATCAACCCTATAACTTGAGCGACTAGAGCGGATACACATCCGGTGAGGGTTCGATTGCTCAATTACATGTTTTCATCCATGATCAATTCTTATCTTACAAGTTCATAATTCTTTTCAATAACTCAATTCAATTGTGGATTTGATTTGATCGCTATTGTCTTAGCCCCTATGTTTATATATGTATTCTTAGAAATTTATTTATTTTGACCAAGTAGTTGCATGCATTGCATTTAGATAGATTGCATTTAGGTAGATTGCATATAGATAGTTTGCATTAAATAAATGTTCATACCCCCTTCTTGCCTTTTTGAGTTTAGCATGAGGACGTGCTATTGTTTAAGTGTGGGGAGGTTGATAAACCACAATTTTATGGTTTATTTTGTATTAAATTTGGTGGATTTTATCAACTTTTCTCATATTTATTCACTAAATTAGCATGGTTTTATAATTCTCCCTAAGTTGTGCTTAATAGTGAAAACATGCTTTTTAGACCTTAAAATTGTTAATTTTAATTCATTTTAATTCCATTCGATGCCTTGATATGTTTGTTGAGTGATCTCAGGGTTTATAAGGCAAGGATTGGATGGAAGAAGTGAAGAAAAAGCATGCAAAGTGGAGAACTCATGAAGAAATGAGCATTTGGAGGATTCATGGCAACACATACGTGTGACCGACGCGCACGCGTGAGAAGGTCATTTGCCAGGCAATGTGTACGCATGGCCGACGCGTACGCGTGATAAGAGGCACGTGACTCACTTAAAGGCAAAACGTTGGGGGCGATTTCTGAGCCCATCCAAGCCCAGATCCAACTCATTTCTGATGCATTTGAACCCGAGAATTGAAGGGGATAGGAAAGTAGTGATAGTTTAGTTTTCATCATGTTTTAGGTTAGAATTCTAGAGAGAGAAGCTCTCTCTTCTCTCTAGGTTTTATGGTTCTTTAGTTTTATTTCTTTTAGATCTAGATTTTAATCTTCTTTCAATTTAGTTTTTCTTTACCTTTTTATTGTTCTAGCACTTTAGTTTATTCTACTTCTCTTGTTAATTCCTTTATGTTGTCAATTTTATTTCATGAACTCTCTTGTCAATTTCAATTTCCTTTTAATGCAATTTAATGTTTTCATATCTTTTGATGTTTGCTTTTATTGCATTCTAGGTGTTTGATGAATTGTTTCTTTTAGTTATGAGTTAGATTTTCCTCTTCTTGGCTTGGGTTGGTTACTTGGGTGACCTTGAATTGCTAATGTCCAAGTGATTGATAATTGGTGTCCATTGACACTAGTCTTCACTAATTCAATTAGTGAGTGGCTAGGACTTATGGATTAGGATGGATGAAGCTCATTTGACTTTCCTTCAATTGTTAGAGGATGACTAAATAGGATTGATCCTTGCAATTATCATGTTGTGGTTAGTAATAAGGATAGTGATCCTTAACCATCAACCCTTGTCAAGACCTTTTTACCATTTGAGTTTTCCTTCCTTTGTTAGTTAATTGTCATTTACTTTCTTGTTATTTACATTTCTTGTCAATCACCACCTCAATCCCGATTTCCCTCATAGCCAATAATAGAGAACTTCATTGCAATTCCTAGAGAGAACAACCCGCCATTAATACTCCCGATTATTTTTTATTTGTATTGTGACAAACCTTTTAAACTTTTATTGAGGATTAATTGTTAGTTTGGATCTATACTTGCAACAAAATTCCTTTGAAAAATTCTAGACCGACCTTTATTCTCTATCAAGTGTCTACTCTCAAAGGCGGTGGTCTAACCAAACAAGCTAAAGGCAAAGGTCCCAAGGGTAGCAAGGCTTCCGTAATGTCTGAAAGTGAGGAAAAAAGCCTTCCTTCTCCCTCAGTTTCTGGTACCTCTGATTCACATGAATAGTTAATCACTGGGATTGTTAAAGACGTTCTTTAAGAATTCGTCTTTATGACCAAACAGATGGTCAGATCAAGTAAGGAACAGCGAAAAATTGCACTACAAAATGAAAAATCCTTGATGAAATGTCATTATAGAATCGAGGTGTTTTTGAAACATCTTGGTTCGCTTGATGAAGACCAGGTTATGTCAGACAAAGATAAAGATGCCTTGGACACTGACGAAGTCGCTGCAAGCTCAGAGGAAGGAGAAGAAGACAGGATGGGTCTTGAACTAGCTTCAACCTTGGAAGCTTCACTCTTCTATAATAAGGGTGAACGGCCAAGGGTTGAAGGCAAGAGAGTAAGAACTAAGCACAGAGTTTGGTTCTCATAGCTTCCTAAGCTTGTTGAGTTCTTCTCCTTTATGGTTCTCATTTAGTAGTTTATTTTCTCAATTTTTGTCTGTCTGAGTCTTATTGAAAAAGGCAAACATGGTGGAATTTGTAAGAAAAAGCCAATGAGAGGTAAACGGCTGTGAGTTAAACTTGGAAAAAAAGCCTTAAGATGTCTCAGTTTTCTTTGTGAATTTTCTGTTTTGTTTCATGATCCTATAGAAATTTTCTTACAAGTTGGGTTAGTACTTGGCTGTTGAAAGCTAGATTGGGATCTAGTCAAATTCAGGTTGGGTTAGAATCTGAATTTGTCCCAGATAGGATTGGGTAGATCCTAGGAAAAGATTGGTGTATGTACCTTGTGAAAAAGATAGTGAAATTCCATCATTATTGTGATGAAAACTGAATGTAGGCTACATTGCACTAAGTAGCTGAGGCAGGATACTTCTGGGTGTCACTCTCTCTTCTCTGTTCTTTTATTGTTTCTGTAATTCAGGAGAGAAAAAGAAAAGTATCTCCTAATTCGATATGAGACAAAAATAAAATATCTCTTAAGTTCTCTTAATTAAAAGCGAAAGCTAAACTCAACAAAAAAGAAGGCCAAGATTCAACCTTCTTCTGTTAGCTACTGATAACCATAAAAAACTAACCAAGTAATTAATTACTAAGCTAAAACTTAATTTTCTAAACATAAGTAAAATTATTAGTTTTTTTGTTTTCAAAAGTTAGTTAAGATAAAAAAAATATTATCTATCTATTAATTAATATTCTTTAAATTAACATCTCAAAATTAAATTTAAAAATATATACAAAATACAATATTTAATTATTTTAAAATAAAAAATATTTTAATTAATTTTTATTATTTTAAATTAATATACTTTTCAATTTTTTTATATAAGGTGAATAGGTCTAATTTTTTTGGGTACTTATATATATAATTTTAATTTTAAAATATAAATATATCAATGTTTAGTAAAATTTATTTTAGTATATTTTTATTCTCATAACTAAAATTTTCTGAATCTATCATTGCTTTATCATAACACGTACGTATTTAATTTGCTAGTTAATATCTTTCTATTTTTAATATTAGATTAGTTTTTAGTTTTTACTAAAGTTTTCCAGGAGATTGACATTTATCATACTGTTTTTATTTGAATAGTTTGAAATATATAATTAATCGATAAACAATGTGTTGTGCATAATGTCGTTTCTAATACTTATTCTGGGGAATTGAATAAGATACAATATTAGCTAGTAAAAATTAATTAAAAGAAGAACTAAGGAAAAACTAAGACCTCAATCATAATTAATATATAAACACTACTACCTTACTCTATTCTTAAAGCAATATGCTTTTGAATGCTACTAATTAATTGCCTATGATCCAGATAAAAACTAGTAGTGAGGCATGACAAAGTTTCTTATGCGTTAAGCATAGTTTGCCTTTTCTACTGTTTTTCTTCGCTTTGGCATAGAATTAGTGAAATTAGTGCATGAAAGAAAGAACAGAAAAGAGAGTGAGAGAGAGATTGCAACACATGATTATTAGGGGAGGCTCCACAAACAGAAACGCAGTTAAATTTTATTGGAAAAGGACACCTTAGTGCATCATAAATCATAAGCTATAAAAAAAGAGCCTTAACAACCCAAAAAAAAAAAAGAAAGGAAAAAAAAGACGGAAATTAAAGCTAAGAGAAGTGACTAAGTGAGTCCCATGTGTAATAGAACTAAGCAAGACACTTATTTAAATAATAGTATTTTATTTTACTTACACCTACAGGAACCAACTACTTCTTTTGCCGCGGTCTTAAGCAAGGATTCAAACATGCAAATACGTAATATTGACTTCTTATTTTCTTTTTAATTTTTTTAGTAAGCGCCAGTGAATCTTTCAAAATCTGATTGTAGTGGGAAAAAAAAGCTCTTTAAATCAACATCTTCCTGGTGAAGAAAAGTACCAATACTTTCTTTTAAATCCTTTTCTGATCTTAATCTAGATATAACAATGCTCATAATATATTTTAGTAAGTAGTGATAACTGCTAAGATAACGTATCTTTTTATATGTTTATTTAGAACCGCAATTTTTAACTTAAAATATGATTTACATTATATGTATAGTTTACAATAATAAAATAAGATGATAAATACCAAACAGAGAGGGAGAGTTAAGAGCGTTATATAATGTAATAATTACTCTATTCTAATTAGTTGACTATGTGCATGTTTAATAATTTGAAGGTGGTTTTGCTTTTTATCGAAAGTATATATATATATGGGCCTGTTCATTTTTTCCCCTTTATATATTTTTCGTACATCCATTATTTTAATTGAATTCTTTGGAAACTTTAATTTTACAATCAAACAAACTAAAATTAAACACAGCCGAAGCAAATCGTTGTAAAGAAAACTACTAAAGGAAAAAGAAGCTTCGTCTTTAGAAACACTTGCAGGCGACATAAAGTGAGTCTGAGTCATCTATCCATCAATAATAATTATTCAAATTCATTTTTTTCCTTCTTTGAAAAGAGTAGGCAAATAGACAATAATTATATCATGATCAATTTACATGGCAAATATAGGAGAACTTTAAGCCCGAAAAATTGAATAGAAAAATTATATTAGAAAAGGTAAATAAATATGTAAAACGATAATGCGGCAGACATGAATCACATGCAAGACTTTGGTATATGAAAGTAATAACAAGGTTAGGGTCTTTTATCAGAAGTAGAATTTATTATGAAATTTCTTACGTGACAGGCTCTGATTGATGTGTGTGACTGTGTGAGTATACTCTTAGGCTGATTTTTTGATATGATTTGGGGTGTGAGTTATGCTGAGATATGATCATTATGGGTGATTTACACTGTTATGACGGCGTTGTTTTTTGAAATTTTGAGGAGAAGAAATCGGACCCACCGATTTCAAGCAGAGAGGAAGTAACACAAATCGGACTCACCGATTTGTGTGAAAGAGACGTTGAGCAGCATGAAATCGGTGGCACCGATTTCTAGGTGGTGAAATATTTTACCCGAAGAGTGCAGTAATCGGTGGGACCGATTACCGGCGGCAAAAAAATTTATTTTAATCCGGGGTGAACCAATCGGACCCATCGATTTGGGAGTTCACGCGGTCGGTCCGTCCGATTTATCCGTTAGTGCATACAAAAACTGGAAAGAGCTCACAGAACCCCATTTCTTTATCGTGGGTTTCAGGTAATGTTCTTCCTCTTCTTTTCTCTTCTCTGATTCTTCTCTTTCATTTTTGTAAAATAAATTTCTGTGAGGTTGAGAATAGTCAAGTACGTGTAGTGTTATGAATGATAGAGTTGCATTGAAGATTTATTATTACGGACAGATCTTATTGCAAACATACGAGGGAGTTCAATTTGTGTGTGAAAATTCATTAGATGTTGTTATTCCGTTCACATTGTCATTTGAGGAATTGAAAGGTGTGATTTGTGAGAAGATAGATTCTCAAAGATGTAGGAGAGTATCGTGTATTTTGTACAGGTATCCTTTATCTGTGTTTGGTGGGTTTGTTCAATTTCAGACCAAGTACGTGACGGACGAAGCGAGTATGCATGAAATGTTTTCAATGGACATGGAAAATCGCCACCGAATGTCGTGCATCGAGTTATATATTGAGTTTGAGCAATCTGAAGCGGACCGTAACATTGAATTGGAAGATTATAATAGTGAAAGCGAAGATGAATTTGAAAGTAACTATGAGATTGTCGGTCCAGGTGAAGACGAAGATGAAGCTAGCGGCGCCATGAACACAGATGTGGCGAAAGTTACAAATGCACTAGCAAACCCGCATCCGTTTCAAGAGCCTTCTTTCCTGTGATCGTTGGATTTAGAGGCTATGCACGCACCGGAGTTTTCGCAGTTTATGAATGCAGGTGCGTAAACCTAGGTAGCTATGTGAAACTCTGAAGTAGCAAATCAATAAGTCGAATGAGTAATGTATGTGATATGTGACTAGGCATTTGTGACCATAGCGTTTGATTTTTTTATTAATTAATAGTTCTTTGTTATGAATTATATTTAGTTGTTCTTTACGTAGATGGAATAGCGAAAAATAAGACTGTAATGATCTTACATGGTAAAGTGTGTTTATTAATTTTGATATATGCAGCGCCTCCTGTTGTAGCGGATGGTGAGTTCACAGTGGGGATGTAATTCAGTTCAAGGGAGGCAATAATCAAGGCAACGAAAGATTATACCATCCGGAGAGGTGTGGACTATCGGGTATATGAGTCGGAACCGACGACATTCTATGCCAAATGTATAGAATATGGGAATGGTTGTGACTGGTTGATAAGGGTTACCAAAATGCAGAAGAAGTACTGTTGGGAGATAAGAGGTACAATGGAAGTCACACTTGTACCAGGTCTACTATTTCTCAAGACCATTCAAAGCTGGATTCCAAGACAGTTGCAGAAGCAATTAAGCCGTTGGTAGAGGTTGACCCGTCTATAAAGGTGAAATCAGTAATTGTTGAAGTCCAGTCAAAGTTTAACTACTACAGCATCAGTTATCGCAAGGCTTGGTTAGCGAAGCAGCAGGCGGTGGAATCAATTTTCGGAGGTTGGGAAGCATCATATGAAGCTTTGCCCATATGATTTGAGGCCATGTATCACAAGGAGCCATCAGCAGTGGTTCACTTTGAAATAATGCCTGCTTACCAGGGGGATGATTTGGTTCCTGATATACGTGTACTACATAGAGTCTTCTGGAGTTATTACCCTTGTATAAGGGCCTTCAGACACTGCAAACCAGTGGCGCAGGTGGACGGGACTCATTTGTATGAAAAATACAAGAGTTGTTTATTGGTTGCAGTCTCACAAGATGGTAATAACAACATCGTGCCTATTGCATTCACCATAGTGGAGGGAGAGACTTCTGATGCATGATACTTTTTCCTGAGTAACTTGCATCAACATGTGGTGACACGTGACGGTGTGGGACTTATCTCTAACCGACACGATTCTATTAGGTCATCTATTGAGAGAAGTAATGGGCTTGATCTCCTCCTAGAGCGTTCCATATGTTCTGTATCCGACATATTGAGTCCAACTTCTTGAGGAAGTTCAAGGCACCTTACTTGCAGAAGCTTATCGTCAACATTGGTAACTTTAAATACAATGAACTTTGAATTTATTGTAAGTACGATCAAATAGAATGGTGTTCATTGTTGACTGAATGTTTTTCATAGGATACTCGAGGACGATCAGGGAGTACTAGATGCGCTATGAACGATTAAAGGAACGGGGTGAGGCTTACACCAACTGGCTTGATCAGATCCCACGTGAGCAGTATGCTTTGGCATTTGATGGTGGATATCGATGGGGTCATATGACCACCAATCTTGTGGAGTGCATCAACTCCATCTTAAAGGGTGCACGCAATCTCCCGGTTACTGCGCTTGTTAAGGCTACATTTTACAGATTGAATGAGTTGTTCACTAGAAAAAGAGTTGAGGTTGAAGCCCGAATTAATGCTGGACTTGTGTTCTCTGAGACGGTGACCTCCAAAGTGCATGCAAATCAACGAGCATTGGATAACATTCAAGTTAGTTGTTTTGATAGAGAAAATGAAGTATTTGAGGTACGCGAGATGCCAAGTGGGGTTGAGTATGCAGTTGACCTAGTAATATTATTTAAAAAAAATTCTTAAAAAAGATATAATTCTAACATAATTATTTCAATTTAATCACAAATTATATATTACTATTGATGAGTAATTATTATACTTTAAAAATAAATAAACTTATTACATACTCATTGATTTGATTATTTTTAATATTAAAATAATTAAATTTTAAATTTAATTGACTTTATAAAATTTTTATAATAAAATTTAATATACGTGTTTCTATTTAAAAAATAATTTTTTTATATATTTTTATATATTATCACGGACACAACTACATATAATAGTAATGTATAATAACAGTCTTTCCTACGACGACTATGACGACTTTATTACGATATAAAGGTTAGGCATCATGTCAAAAGGGAAAGAAAAAGATCTTTTAAGAGCACGATAAGAGAAGAAGATTTGTTTAATTAATTTGTCAATAGAACAAATTAAAGTGGATGCATGCTATCATATATACTATCTATGTGTCGCTTTTCTCTTGTATAAATATAGTTACATGTTAGCTTAACTGAATTTCATCGATGTCCATGCATGTATAGTGTCACATAGAGTAGAGAGAATATAATACAATCAAATAATGGAAAAGCTAAATTTTGTGAAGAAGAACGGGGTAAGTAGAATGCCTCCTGGATTCAGATTCCAGCCAACGGATGAAGAGCTTGTGTTTCAGTATTTGAAATGTAAGGTCTTCTCATTCCCCTTGCCCGCTTCCATGATTCCTGACATCAATCTCTCCAACTATGATCCTTGGGATTTGCCAGGTACGTACATGGCTACCCGTATACATATGTATAAAATTGATAATAAAAATTTAAATTGATTATTAAAAGTCTTTAGACAAAAATTTAGGTAAATTTATCATATTATTTAATAGTTTTAATTATCAATTTTAAAAATAATGCATGTGAATTTTATAATTAAAAATCATTAAATGACTATATAAACAAATATATTAAATTATTTAACGATTTTTAACCATTAATTTTACATGCAAAAATAACTAGCTTGTAGATAAATAGTCACATACATAACATCATGGTTAATATATTGTTATTTTGATACATAGGAAATTGTGATGAACATCAAGAGATGTATTTCTTCAGCAGCAAGGAACCCAAGTATAGAAATGGAAGCCGCATGAACCGAACAACCACCACTGGCTATTGGAAGGCAACAGGATCCGACAAAAGAATCATTTCATCTTCTAATAATAGTGACGATAATAGCATTCTTGGCATTAGAAAAACCCTAGTGTTTTACCAAGGGAAATCTCCCAATGGCACTAGAACTCACTGGGTCTTGCATGAATATCGCCTGGCTAGTACTACTCTACATGCTAATAACAATGCTTGCGATATAGGAGATTGGGTTCTGTGCCGCTTATCGGTGAAGAAAAGGAGTGTTGGGAGTGGTAGTATCATCATAAGCAAGAAAGCACGTTCTTCAGCATCTTCATCCTCATCTTCTTCCACTTCAAGTAATAACGTCATGGAAGTATCTTCTTCATATGCTTCTTAATATCAACGCAACAAACAATGCACTTCCTCCTGATGGTCTTGCTGACTATTGATTAAAACCACCATACATATTGTCACTCAGACCCCGTCGTTTCTGCAACTAAATGGATTCATACCCTTTAAAATTAACAAGGGAAATACCCAAGAGCTATTAAAATTTATTGTTTTTGGTCATTACTTTTAGCCATTAATTCAATTTCTTTAAGTTAATAATTCAATGACATATTTTTAGATTACACTTTTAAATATTGATGGCTAACGGATGATCAACAATAATAAATTTTAATAATCTTCTAGTATTTCTCGATTAACAACACTAAATATGCTAATTAAGACTTTTTATGTATCTTATATATTGTTGTTTCTTATTATAATATTGTAATGTACTTATCTCATCTTTCTTCCTGTTTTTAGGAGTAATTTAAATGAGTTTGATGATATTATTAATATAAAAATATGTGAGGTGCACGTTCAAATTAACTACTAAAATTAATTATTAATATAAAATATATATTAAATATAAAATATATATTAAAAATAAATTAAATTATATATATTTATCTGTATATAAATATATGATAATTAATTTTGATAACTAATTTTAATATATAAATAATATTTTTTATTGATATATATCTACTAGAGGAGTTTTCTTAAATATTTCCATATTTTATTCATTTATTTATTATTTTATATTTTCAAAAAAAAAAAATCAAACCACACTGTAAAGTTAATCAAGTCCCTAGTAAATTAGAAATGACAATGGCAAAAGTAACTTTATAATTGTATAATAACTAAATATACAAAATTTCCAAAATTAAAATTCAAGTTCTTTCTCCTTCAAATGTGTTGTTCTCTGTTACTACATTAACATCATTCTATTTTTTAAAAATTTTATTAGTGTGAAACACTCTTTTTAATAGGTATTTCTCTTCCTATATATAGATAAAGGAGAAATAAACATAAATATCCATAAAACAAGAAAGCTAGGAGTACAAGGTATGAGTAGTTATGAATATAATAAAAATAGTAAATCAAAAATAAAATATAAGTATTCATTTTAATTTTAAATATATAATTTTTTTACTTAATTCTAAATCATTGGAGCAGGAAAAAAGAAACATAAATGATTTGTGCAAAAAGCCGCTCATACTCTCATAGTGTGGGAATTTGATCCTGGAATTGTAAAAGTGACCCAATGCGCCAATGCGAGAGTCGTGTTACAAATATCATAGAATTTAGGGCATCAATTCAATTTGTACCTTTGTAGGACGATCAACGGCTTATTTTTTTGGATTTGAGAAGTATGTGTGCGTTGTGAGTTATTGTAGAGAACGTAAGTGATAGATAATTAGATATAGATGTGAGATAGCTTTTTTTTTAAATAAGGGATGAAGAAATCGGTGTATCCGATTTTTTTGTAAAAAAAATTAGTCCCGGACAATCCGATTAGTGTGAAAAAAAAAATTTAAATTTGGTAAAAGTAATAGAACTCTCCTATTTGTATTTACAAAAATTAAAAAATAATTAGAATACACAAATGGAATAGCTGTCTGATTTGTATAACCCAAATTTTTTAAAGTTAGGGTCCGATTTGTGTACCAAAAATCAAACGGGTCTGATTTTTGCTCCTGACACCACAGATGGTCCGATTTTTACTGTCCGATTTTTACTCATGACACCACACTTGCGTAAAGTACCTATACACTCTATAACTGCGTTCTACACCATTTTTTCTTCCATATCTAAATTAAAAAGTGTACGATCAACATGTGAACCCATCTCTATAATTTTATTTTGTAACGTATGAAATAATATTTAATTTGTCTTAAAATAACAAAATAATAAGAAGAAAAACTTAAAAAATAGGATCGAAGTTAAAAAGGAAAAAAGAAATATTCTAAGAGCAGTAATTAAAGTTAATTTTTTTTAACTCTTTATTTAGAGTTTCCATTGATATTATCTTTGAACAACACTTTTAAAAGATTTGATAACAAGAAGGAAAAAAGTCCTACATGTAGGGATATTTTTCAACGTCGTTTTCTTACGTCCCACAGTTTTTCACTTTACAGCTTCATATCCAAAAGAAACACAATCAATTATTTTTTCATTACAATGTCAGTTCAATTTCATTCCACATAGGCATAGCCATGTTGTTAAGTTTGTTAGGAACAAGAATAAGAAAATGAATAGCGTGAAATTCAGCCTCTACCCTGAATAATAGGATATTCGAGAGTTGACCTATTTACCTGTCAAAGGCGCCCAGACCATTTTGTTATACTGCTCTACCACCAATCACACATGGCACCCTATTTTTGTGTTGAGGAGTGAATACAATGCCAGATTTAGATAATTTAGTTAGCTGGTACATTGCAATTTTAGGCTCTGCATTGTTGAAAGTTACCAACCTTGAATATTCTACTCTGTCAAGTAACTCCTCAATATACTTATGCAGTTATCCTAAGTTGTAACAACACTTCTTAGTTTTGATGGATCCTAAATTTGCAATTTCAGCACTGCATTTTTTTTCTATTAATGAGAGAAAATAACTGCAAACACAGAGTGTACAAGACCCTTTTGGTTAATTTAGTTGCTACACCAAATTTAGTTGCCCTTTAAAATCAAACCTCAGAATTCTCGACGTTTCCATCTTTAATTTCTTGATCTCAACAACAACAATCCCATCTCTGCACTTGGACTCTTCATTGCAAATACACTTTTTTCTTTCTCTCTCTGCAATGGGGGGTGCCAATTCAAAAATAAAGCTTAATTCAGGTACAGTTCGCCGGTTCGAAGAGTTTAAAAAACGTAGAAACGCAACCAAGCTTCAAGCTGAGAAGGAGCTGTTGAAGGATGGTGGGAATAGGGATAACAATTCTCAATCTTCTAACGGAACCAAACCAGCCGAGGAGGTTTCCACCAAAGAGGAATTGCCGGTGCGGGAGCTAACCGCAGAGAAGCCATCGAGAGTGGTTCCATTGCCCACTTCTACAGCTAAACATGAATCTGTAGAGGGGGGAGACGTAGAGAAGGATAGCAAGCACAATCATCACCATAACCAAGAGAAAGTGGAAGATAGCAATGAGAGCAAGGTAGAACAGGATAACAAGCACAACGATCATTATGGCCAAGAAAAAGTGAAAAAATTTCAAGAGAACGTAAAGCAGGATGAGAAACATAACAATCACGATGGCCAAGAGAAAGTGAAAACTTCTCAAGAAAGCAACTTGAAGAAGGATGACAAACACAATGATCATGATGATGGCAAAGAAAAAGTGAGTCATGTTATTAAAAAGGCTCTGGAAGATATTGAAATACAGAAAGGACAGACTGAAGAAACAAAGGAAGACGATGAGGTATTTGTAGATGCAACGGGAAGTATTGATGTAAATGAACAGCGTGAAGAATTTGGCATATTTCTACCAGGATCTCCAAGCTTCAGAATATATTGCATTGAGGCCAATAAGGCAAAAGTAGAACAAGAAGAATTATTATCATTAGAAGAAGATGATGATGATGATGATGATGATGAGGACGATGAAGAGGAAGAAGAAGAAGAAGAAAGAGGTGAGTGAATAAAGATTGAATAACATCGGACAGAAAAAGCACCTTCAATGTTTTTTTCTGCAAATTTAGATATACTTAAACAGTGTGTGTGGCAATCACAGGTGAGAAGCATAGCCTTGCTGCCATGCACCAGAAGGCGCACAGCACTGAGAGTGTAATAAGGCCGCCATCAGAGTCAGGCTCGGATAAATCTGCAAGCTTGACCTCTGACAGCTTAAATTCTGTAAGCACTTTCCCTTGTTATTTGTTATCTTCTTGAGTACTAATCATTCAAAAACAAGAAAAAGATAATGAAGACAATAAATAATAAAAACAATTTTCCTGATTCGGTTGTCATTAGGAAACTCCGATTGCTAAACCTGGAAAAGAACCAAGGACAAAGAGAAAAGGGAAAAAGGCAAAGAAGTTTGGGGCTGGGAATGTGAAGAGATTGTTCAAGGTTAAGTCCTGTTACTATCCAACGTGTTCATGTGCTGGTGTCGATGACAGGAGGCGTATGGTTGCTCCTCCAAGACCACACAACTGATTACGATACTAGGTACATGTTAGAAAGAATGAAGACACCATCACCTGACCCTAAATTATGTTAGAACTTGTCAATTCCCACCTTCTAATACCATTGACCAGGTCTAGTCAACTTCTACTACTTCTAGACTTTATGTAACTACTTCTAAGTTTTCTCTGCTACCAATTTATTCTGTTATCTGGTGGAATAGAGAATTTGAAGAAATAGACGAAAACTTCACCTATGTATATGGCATCGCCTATAGCTTATGTCATCATGATGTATTAATATGTATTAATACCAAATAAAACGAGTCCAGAAAAGTACACAAACTATAATATTCGCTGCTACGCATTTATTCCTTTTACAGTTCTTAACTACTTAAATAAAGAGCAATTATCATGTTGCTGAGTTCCATACTTCCATGAAGTAAACCCCAAAGGTCAAAATGTAAAAGGACACCAAATCAGGAACATACACAAATCAGGAACATACAGCACCTCGAATTACAATTGTGCGACAACAAAGTACAAACCAAACCGAATATAAACAAACACATACACTATGATAAACGATAACATCCACGAATCAACAGCAATCATTTAATACAATACTATTATTTGATCCGTGAATCAGCAGCATATTTTAAGAGTGCCCCAATACTACATAAAACCTGCAACAACAAAACAAACACAATAAAAATCACATCATTATCATTTTTTTTTTTTGGCAGGAAATGGCAACAGAAATTAGGTTACAGAAGCAAACCTAGTCAACTGGGAAGGCAGAACTGAGGAACTCTTCATCCTCCCAAAAAATCTGCAGATCCTTGGACTCCATCAAGAAATCAACAGCTTCTTCATCAAACTTGAGCACGAAAGCCAATTTGATCAACTCGGATAAAGCAGGTACATGATCAACATTCTCAGACAGTACACCGACAGAGATTGCTTCGCAGAAATATGTAGCATATTTTAGCATGCTTGCTTTTCCGCTGCTCCAGTCCATCTTTTGAGTGAAGAGTTTTGAGCTTTCACTTTCCCTTTCCCAACGTATCATCCTGTTTGCCTCCCTAGTAATGACATCCCCTGATGATAATGGCAAACTATAGCTTACAGTGACTTGCTCCATTGTCTCACAGACAGTGAGGTTAAGAATACCTTGAACAGCTTCATGCCTTTTCTCAGCTTCCATTCTGAGGCTAGAACATGCAAGAAATCCAAGAATAAGTTTAACCAACCCTTTCCCGTTGAAAACATTTCTTGGGTCCACTTGTGTGAATTTTCCATCATCTACTAAGGATGATTCTTCCTTGAGAACAGACTCAGATATGGTGCGCACACCAATTTTCTTGTACAAGTCTAACAATTCTGACCTGGGCAATGATGCCAAGCTTTGCTTAGGATACCAGACAAATACACCATCTTGCTGAAAAAGATTCTTCAAGTGAAGGTTATCAGCAACAAATACATCACGCTTCTCTAGCAAAACTACTTTATCAGAGTCTGATGTAGCAGGTAGCTTCATCAAATTCTCAGCAATCATCGTCTCTGACTTCTTGGTTCTGTGTTGCAAAAGGTAAGTCCAGAACTTGCAGCATTCATCCTGTGAAATTTTTTTCCCGGAACTCTCCCATTCCTTCCATAACTCAATATAATCAATAAGTGATGGCTCGCCTCTGACACCCATATCCGAGAAGAGAGGAAACAAGTCTTTATCATAATACTTTCGAAGAACATATAACCTCGAACTAAATAATTCATTCTTGTCACATTTGACACATTCTTTGGGATTGACCCACTCTCCATTATCATCTCCCTTGGGAACCCAAATCCTGTTGCCCCCATTCTCTGGTATCCAATGGTGTTCTTTCAAGTACCTGTATATTCGTACAATGGTGGGATAGTCAGAATGTAAATCTATGTTGCTGGCAATTAACGAGCATCCTTTCTTGACATCAGTAATAACTCCAATTTCACAGAGTTCTTTCTCGTACTCTGCAATTTTAGCTCCATAGAAGTTCTCATTGATGAAAGGTCCATCCATTGGTTTAAGAAACGAATTCCACTGAGAACCAAACAGCAAACATTTATCTGGGGTCCTATGACCAGCATTGGTGTTCAACCATTGTTTAGATAATCTTTTCTTGAAGTCCTCATTAAGAGAATGACTGCGCTGAAGTAATAGCCGAATGCATTCCAACAATGATAGGACACTCTCAGGAGTTATGCTGGAAGGATCTGATGGAAACCTGAGACAGCTTGAAACAAAGTCTACACCAAGTTTCAGTTCGGTAATAACCCCCATATTCTTCAGCTCCTCCTTATACTCATGTATCCCCATGCCATAACAACTGTCACTGTCATCAATGAAAGGGAGACAAGTAATCGCAGAGAGAGATTTCCAATCTGGACCAAATAAAATACAGCCCCCTGGAGACTTATAATCACCAACCCGAGTTCGCAACCATTTGGAAGTACTTAAGATTCCTAAAAACTCAGAAGGAAACTTGTACTCAGCTTCTTTCACTTGTCTGCAGCACGATAGAAATGACTCGACATGACATTTGTTTATATCAGTCTGTGATGCTTTTTTCTTGAACACATCACCAAATGTTTTCATTGCCTCTTCAAAATCAACCACAACTCCGGCTTTCTTCAGCTCTTTCTTATATATGAAAATCTTTTCTCCATAGAAACCAAGATCAATGACATGGAAACCAGTGAACACATCAAGAATGCATCGCCATGCAGGCTCAGGCAAGAAACATTCACCAGGAGATTTAAAGCCATTATTAGTCTTCAAACAATTGGCTGCTTTTAGGGCATTAACCAGTTTGTCAGAGCTATCAGCAGCAGCACGAATACATTCCAGAATCAAGAGAACAGCATTAGCCGTCAAAGATTTCAAGCACGACGGTGATTTCAAGTTGTCTATTACGAGCTGGTAACTATTATGGAAGCCAACTACGACATCAAGCAACTCAAGCTCGTCTTTGAAACGGTATATTTCTTCACCGTAGTGAGCCTTGTCGATGAAAGGTATATCACTAATTTGTGATGCAGTTTGCCACTCTGAATCATGCAAAACAGAACCAACGGGAGACCTATAACCATGTGATGTCTTTAGCCAACTTCCTCGTCTAATGCTGTTCACAAATTGATCCACGGGAAGCATTTTTACCCGTAGATACCGAATAAACTCAAGTATCAAAAGCACATGGCCTTTACTCAAAGTGAAAGATGCTGCGCGAGACATAAGTCGTTTACCAATAAAGTTACACGCTTCTTCATAGCTAAACATAACTCCCACTGTTCCCAGTTCTGCCTTGTACTCCAATATTTTCTGCCCATAGAACTCCTCATCAACTAGAGGAATGTCGACAAGAGCAGATCCATTCTGCAAAATGATTCCGAGGGAAGAACCAACTAGAAATGACTGTGAAGGTGGCCTGTATCCATTGACAGTGACTTTAAGCCAACTACCTTGCTTTATGCAATTTACGAACCTCTCAGGTAGATTCATACCCTTAGATTTCAGGTTACGAATCCAATCCAAAAGCAAGAAAACATTTTCCTTAGTAAGTGGCGTATCTACACCAGAAATCCCATAAAATGGAGCAGATATGTAAGGTACATCAGAAGCTCCAGCAAATTTGCGAAGGAAGTCCAAAAGTTCATTTTTACGTGAAGATTGACCTGCACAACAACAAGGATGCATGTACTCTTCTCCTAATTCAACAAAACCATCATTTGTCCATGGATTGGAAACAACCAAGTCTGCCCATTTGCTCCCATTGGCAGGAACTACCACTCCGCCTCTGCTTGTTTTCACGTTCCCATAATTGTCCACAAGTGGCATAGAACTGCACAGGTCACCTACCTCACGAGGTGTCAAATAACCCGTTGAAAAAGAGTGATACAAGAAGTGAGCATATGTGATGACAAGCTTGTGATTCTTGAGAGATTTGCTCAGACAAACTGCGAACTTGTATAAACCCAAGGTAGATACATTGACTTCATGCTCTAGCCATTCCATCAACGTTTGTCTCTTGGGGAATGCCCACATTGCTTGTTGTATGTTCTCAGGCATAAAGTAACGATGGGATACACACTGAAATTCCTTATTCCAATCAATTAGCCATGAGATAACACGAGAATGATTTTGATCGGCTAACAAAATTGCCTTGGGGTTCTGATGATATCTGCACTCATTTACACTGAACTGGGAAATATTCCCATTAGAACCAACATATTTTATCAATGGTAAGTTCCCCATATCAGAACAAGCAAATCTGGACGCCCAGTTAGTAGCAACAAAAAGTAGAAGCTTTAGATAGACATCTTCTGACACTCCCTCCACAAGATTCGAACTCTGGATGCACTTGGCATACCATTCATTGCTCACTAGTTTGACTCCTAAGAAACTGTGTATCTGGTCATATTTAGCTTTGTCAAATGAAGAACAAAGAATATATCTTCCATGGCTAGATAGATTATGAAAAGTTATTCCGTTCTCACGAGCACTGGTCAAAATATCCCAAAAAGCAGGCAATAACCTACCAACATCACAAGGCCTGTAGAAGTGCTTCTGCTGGGTGTATGTCTCAATGGGAATAATATTTTCTTGGGCCATCATTGCTTTTATTTCATCCCTCACAACATTTAATTCCGCATAGGAAGAGGCATTGACTGGAAGAAACTGAAACATCCGCGGCAAATTAGACAATGGAGCATCATTTGTTGTAATAATGAGGGATTTGAATGCCTCCATGAAAGCAGTAGGGACACAGCTGAGTATCCCTTGATTCCATTTATTATCCAACAGGATTGTCTCCCTCGATGAAGCCAGCACAAAATCAGCTTGAATTATGAAAGGAAAGCTGGTCACCATCTCTGTGGGAAGAAATGCATAGACCCCAGGTGACGTATTTCCCCTTTGAAGCCTCTCATGATTTGGAAAAGCCAATGTTATAACCCACTCATCAACATCCATTCTCCTTTCCACTCTATTCTCTGATCTGACAGGAAATTTCTGCTTCCACATGTAGTAGCTGCATTCCTTTTCAGAGTCACCATTCTCCTCCTCTGAAAGATGGAGTGTGTAGGACTCGGCATTGATGTTTTTGCTTGTCTTGAAATTAACTTCGCTCGAAATAGAAACAGCACTTATTGTGTTGAGCTTAGGATCATCATTGTCTTCCTTGACTGTAAGGCGCTTGATCTTGGAAAGGAATAACAGAACTTCAGGATGAATGGTGGAGAGCTGCAGTTTCACTGGTGCAACTTTGTCTGGCTTAAGTGGTAACACAATCGTTGTGGTTGGGAGTGTGTCACCGCCACCATATATCTGTTTGATGTCGAGAAGCGTTGGTTTCTCCTCAACCCATTCAGGAACTATGTAGCCGAGACCACAATGTGGACACGGCTCTTCATTGAACCGTATCTGATACCCATTGCTAAAAATATATGGCTGAGAAGTGATCAGAAATACACTCTTGAACCCAATCCCTGTAGTTTAATCACAAAAGAAATTCTGTCACAGGTTAACCAGATTTATTGAAACCATGCGGTTTCAATATGGATAATAACTTAATATCACCCAGAATAAACAATGTTCTATCTGATCCCTTTGACAAATAATCCAAAAGAAAGAAGGAATAGCATTTGAGGTGGAGTGAGGAGAACAAAGAAGGGAGTAGTGTGGCTGCAAGAGGAGGATATACATGCAAAAAAGCTACATTTTTTAACAAGATCTTCTACAATTGATAAAGCACAGACGAATTTCTTTATTATAAATAGTTAAACAAAAATGGTATTTTGCACAGCAACTTTTGCTGTCTAATAATAACAGAATTAATGTTTAACAAATAGACCGAATCATAGACACATATCCTAATAAAAACTCATACTTTAGACATAATTAAATATTGTCAATAATTGATTCAGGGTGGATAAATACTAAGAATTAGCATCTTAATTGAAGTCAAAATAATAGGTGGGAGAATTCACCTTTCTCCCCTATATAACCCTTAATTCTGTTGCCTTTCTTAGTAGAGCGTCCAACACTACATATAGAGTCGATGTTTCGAGTAGAAAAGCCAATTTCATTGTTGAAGATGAGCAAAGTGGCTGTAGCACCAGTGCCTGTTATGTCCTTCGAAGTTATAATGAAATCAAGGGTGGGATCCACTCCTCCATCATACTGGTTATCTTCTGCGTTCTGTTGTAGCAAATAAGTGATTCAGAAACTAACCAATCTAATAATAGAGTAATATTATTCAATACATAGTTTACATTATTATCATCTCACCAGGTTCTGCGAGCTATTGTAGTTTGCATGTAAACAACATGGGTAAATTGTTCTTAATTGATCAACTGAGTCGAATTTTGATTGTTAAAACACTACACGTTTAGTTTAATTCTAATGATGTTATTTAAGACTACAAAAATTTATGAGTAAGGGGTTAACCGAGAAGGAACATATTAAGGAGGGACCACACCAGAGTACACATTTATTTATTGTCACAACAAAAATCAATGTGAGACCTGGATGAGTTCCATGAGGAAGTGAACGTCCTTAGCGTAGAGCTCGGCAGAGAGGTTCCTAACGGCTTGGTGGAGGTCCTCCGTCAGAGGGTTGGGTGCTCCTCCGATCGAGAATTTGCTCCTCCGTATTTGCTCGACGTGTTCCTTCGCTCTCTCCATTGATCGATCACAGTACAATGCAGTATGAGAATTGTGAGCGAGGTGTAACTACCAAGTCAAACTGAAACTTAGCAACGAAGCACACACAACACAATAGCACTCATTAAGGTCAACAATAAGTCTCTCAGTCTTCCTTTAATAAAGTCTTAAAATGCGCAACGCGATTCTTTCCTTCTCCACCTTTTTTTCAGCGAAGCTCAATCGTTCCTACTGAACACAGTGGTATATCTATTTACGGTTATTATTAGTACAAATTTTTAAATTTTTTTAATGAATAAATAATAAATATATTAAAAATTAAATTTTATATTTTTTGTATAAACTTTTTTAATTAATAATTTTAATTTATGTCCGCACATATTAACTAAACTTAATAAAGAAAGGAAATGTTTAACGTATAATACATAATATATAATAATTTTTTATTCAATACTATATGTTTCCTTAATGCAAAATAGCATTTAGTATTTATTTTTAACAAAAGTTCTATAAACATCTTTAAGAGATTAATTTTGATATATTGATTGTCTAAAATATTTTATATAATTATATAATTATATCTATTTTTTTATGATCATTCATGCAGTCAATGTAAAAAGTAATATTTTTGATATGATGTTATATAATTAAATATATATATAAAATTATTTTATACTGATAATGTATTAAAATAAAATATTAAAATAACAAAATTAAATTACTAATTTTTAAAAATATATATTCAAAATATTAGGTTTATTTAATTTATTTTTTTATTTTTTATATTTCTTTTCATGATATTCTAAAAATAAATAACATTCAAACTAAATAGTCCCTAATTTTTTTTAATGAGAAAACATCTCATTTTGGAGAGAACTTGCAGGAGAAGGAATCCGAATGGAAGAGTATGTTTGTTGTGTAACATGAGTTGTGAGGTGGGGTCATCTTTCGTATCAAGAAATTGAAATGATTGTACGGGGATACACCGATACACTACCCTTCTTCCTTTTTTCCAAAGGGAATGGGATTGACCGAGGGTATTTAATTACGGTGCACCGTTTCCAATTCCTCATTGTAACGGAAGATTATACATTCTTTGGAAATTGCTAAATTGGAATTGCCACTTTGGCTTTTCCGTGGATAAGAAGAGGTCTAAATCCAAACAAGATAAAAATGCTAAAAGTCTATGAATTTATTATTTTTAGTATTAATTTATTTTTTTAAATTTAATAATTTAATAATATATTTTAATTTATATTTTTAAATAGATAACTAAAAACAATAAAATTTTTGAGTAAAAAATAAATAAATTATTGATTTTTTTAATTACAGACATTTAAGTTCTTTAAGATTAAAAAATATATTTAAGTTCGTCACTTTTAATAATGCATGGCAATTATATTCCTATCTGGAGTTAGATTAAAAAACGTAACGAAAAATGTTAATCTGGAGAGGAGAATGTTGATGTATCTATTACAGTGATGACATGAATGGTTGGCAAAAAGTTAAGGGACAAATAAGTCCCTGTGCATCAAAATGACACGTTTGGACATTGAATTCTATTGAGCCCTGCTCGGTTCCTCCTCTGATCAGCAGCTCTAGATCCTCCTCAACCTTCCAACTTCTTCTATCTTCTGCTATTAGGTCTCAAAAACCATATTCAAGCACCCTTCTAGGGGGTGATGAATCCATATTTGACGATATATTTTGGTTTGATTTTGGTAGATTTCATCACATAAACCCACATTTATTCATGTAAATAGCATGCTTTTGTATTTTCTCTCTAAATTGTGCCTAATTATGAAAACATGCTATTTTGAGCTTAAATTAGTGATTTTAATCCCACTTTTAGGCCATTTGATGCCATGATATGTTTGTTGAGTGATTTTAGGTCCTAGAGGCAAGTTTGGCTAGGCAAAAGTGGAAGGAAGCATGAACAAAGGGAGAAAGCATGAAGAAAACAAAGGAGAAGCACACATTGGAGTGTACGTACGCACAAGAACCACAAAGCCATGTGTGCGTACGCATGACCTCCTGTGCATACGCACAAGAGGAAAATCAGCATGTGCGTGCGCATACACCTGTGCGTACGCACAAGTCCCAGCGCGTGACTCATTTAATGGAAATCGCTGGGGGCGATTTCTGGGCCTTCAGAGCCCAATTTTTGGACCTTCTGAAGCTGATTATTCCTATATTAAACAAGGCCTCACTCCATGTGAAAGGAGGGAGAAATTAAGGTTAGTTTAGCATTATGTAGGTTGTTTTCTAGAGAGAGAAGCTCTCCCTTCTCTCCAGAAATTAGGGTTCTTAGTTTATTTTTCTTGTAGTTTCTCTTTTTAATTCTTGTTTTAATATATTTTCTTCTATCTTTCCTTGTTCTATTGTCTTAATTTCATTACTTTATCTTGTCACTTTCTCTATTACTTTTATGTATTTGCACTCTTGTCACTTTCATTTATATTTAATGCAATTTTATGTTTCATGCCTCTTTTATTGCTTTATTGAGTTGCTATCTTTATTTTTCTTGCTTGGTAGTTGTAGCATTTATTATTTCTTGTCATTTTACCATACTTTATTTTCATACCCACCAAGTGTTTGATAAAATGTTTGGTTAGGCTTTTGCATAGTTTTTATCACTCTTGGTTAGGAAATTGTGTGGTTTGGGTTAACTTGAGTGGTGGATGCCTATTCTGCATTGTGTGTGGGTTGTTAATTAATTTGGTTTCCCTTGACTCTAAGTGACCCCCTTAGTGTTGACTTAGGACTTAGAGATTGAGATTGATTATGCCTAGTTGACTTATCCTCGATGTAGGGTTGACTAATTGGGATTAATTCACACACAATTACCATGTTTGTGGTCCACTACTAGGATAGAAATCCCTAATCACCCAATTCTCACCAAGAGCTTGTTTTTTTTGTTATTTAAATTCCTTTGTCATTGCCTTTACTTGCTTTCTCTTTTAATTACTTGCATGCTAAGTTACTTTCTTGCCTCTTCATTTTATTCCTTGCCTTTTTGTTTCATTGCACTTTATATTTCTTGCAATCTCATCCCATCAACCCCCACTTTCCCAAAGCCAATAATAGACACTTCATTGCAACTCCTAGGGAAGACGACCCGAGAATTAAAAACTCCCGGATATTTGGTTTGAATTATGACATCCTTTTATTTTAACATTTGATTGACGGTCAAATTGTTGGGTTAGGACTATACTTACAACGCCAATTATATTTTGAGATAAAATTCCTAACCGATGCAATTTGGCCATCGTCAAATTTGGCGCCGTTGCCGGGGAGTTGCAATGGTGTTGTTATTGGCTATTGTTTATATGTTAATATGTAAATAGCTTACTCTTTGGTTTTCTTTTGTTTTTGTTGATGGTTAGGATTGGGATCCCGGAGGACATTGAATATTCTAGCATTTGGTGGGGAAGTCAAGCACAAGTCACTATAGCAAGGGGCTCTCCCTGTCTAACTTAAAGACATTAAATAAAAGTGTTTGTTAACATTGTTTCTACTCTTTTCTTTTTGTATATATTTTGGTTTTTTGCATGTTTATTTAGTTGGTTAGCTTAGAATTAGTTTAATTTTGATATTTGTAAGTTAATTTTGGTTTGGATCTTGAATTTATGGGTTCTTGCATGTTTGGTGTTGAGTTTTGACTGAACTAAGGCTTGGTACCTTAGAATTTTAAAGAAAATTTTTTGGAAAAAACAGGGCATGTGCGGGCACACACCCTTGTGCGCACACACACAACAACGAAAATTCACCTTCTGTGCGTACGCACCCAGCTGTACATATGCACACAAGCCTTTATGCCCTCTGTTCGCGGCGCCAGCACGCCTTGTGCACACGCATTCCCCTGTTTTCTACGACCTGTCCGTCCGCACGTACCTATGCATACGCACACATGCCGATTTTCACACTCTTTGTGTGAGCGCACAGGCTTGTGCGCCCGCACACCAACTTACAATCACTCTGGTGAGAGCGTTGGCATAGCCTGTGCGTGTGAACCCCTGCCCCTTATGCTCTTATGCGCGCACACGGTCCTGTGTGCGCGCATAAGAGCATAAGGGGCAGGGGTTCACACGCACAGGCTATGCCAACGCTGTCCTGTGTGCGCGCGTGCACTTGATCCTTTCCTAAAAAAAAGTGTTCAGTGCGTGCACACAAGCTTGTGTGCACGCACATGTCTTGATACCCTCTCTACTCAGAGCGCTCGCACGCCTTGTGCGAGCGCACACCTCCCCTGTTCCGCCTAGTGTGCGTACGCATACATACCTGTGCGTACGCACACTCCTGTTTTCTCACCACTACACTTCTCTTCTTCTCTTCTCTCTACTTCTTCTTTTCTTCTCCCTTCCACCCCTCTCTTCTCTTGCTTTTGCCCTCTTCTCTCCTTGCTTTACTTAGTTTTATTTGCATTTCATTTTTATTTTGGTAATTCTATTAGTTTTCCTTTTATAATTAGGTGAAATATTTATAAGTGCACATTGAAGTAAGTGATTTGAGTTGAAATTACTTGTTCATCATGATTTTTCATATCAAATTCATCACATGCCTGGTACTTATTTCTTGTTAATACTTTGCATTTGTTTGAGTGACTTAACTTGATTTTTATCAAGCTTATCACTTTTTGTAACAAATACCTTTCCATGTGACTTTTTCATTATGCTTCATGATGAATAAGGAGTTTTCGTCTATTATTGGATTGGTTATTGTGTATGGTGCTATTTAATGTCAATCTTGCGCTTTCACTGCATATTTCAATAACCAATATCAAATATTCGATTCACTTTTGTGATTACCTAGGATTGCTTGTGCCAAAAGTTTTCCTTACTCTTTACTTGCAATCTAGGATACTTAATTGAGGACTGTGCTATTTCTTTTGATTATGTGGTTACCATTTTGCTTGGCCGATGTGTTGTGTTCTAAATTGTGCGCACATTTAGAATACACACATTGCCTTTTATCATACCACACACATCTTGTTCCTTCCTCAGTTGTGGTTTATTTGTGTGTATAGCAACCCGAAACCCCCGATGCCCCCAGCTAAGGTGGAATCCTACATCTTTTCACCCCTAGATCATGTGCATGCACGGAAGTCAGTGCAGAATTTAAGTGTGGGGGAGGATCGGTATCTTCGAGGGGGGTAAAATTTCTCTTCTTAGACACTTTGCAATATTTTTTTTGTTATTTTTTCTTCAATTTTTTTTGCAATTCTGTTCTTATTTGCACTTTGTTTGGTTTAGGTTGTTTGTATATATTTCTTTAATGCTTACAGTATTATGATAGTAAATACTTTCATGTTGCATGTTAGATTGAATAATTTTGATAAAAATAACAAGAAATTTTCATGAAATCCCTTTTAGGGCATGCCATTGATTGAATTGAGAAATTATTTTTCAAACTTGCTTGAAGTATTTTTTATTGAAAATAGAAAAGAGCTAGAATAACATACCTTGTAAGATTTGAGCCTTAATTGTATGGTTGCACATCTTCAACCATAAAGTTTGTTCTTGTGTGATATACTTCTTTTATGATTGTAATCTTTGATTTGCATGATTCTATATGTCTATTATTTTGTGTATGAATGCATGTATATGATTGAGGCCATCGTTTCAAATAGCTCATTTACCCAAATAGCCTACCATTTATCTTCCATTGTTAGCCAACTTTGAGCCTATGATAAACCCATTTGTTCTTAATTTTAGCACATCATAAGCCTTAAGCGAAAAACAATAAATGTCCCTTGTTTGGATCTTTGATTAGCTTAAACTAGTGAGTGTGTTTATCATTTAAGTTTGGGAAGTTTGAGAATATTGGTTGGGATAAAAGGGTGTTTTTATATTTTTGTCAAAATATTGGAAATTGGGTACATACTCATGTATGAACTATGTTAAACCATATGCATTGATGTTCTCATATATATTTTAGTTTGAAAAAGAAAAAAAATGATGAGAAAAATAAATAAAAGAAAAAAAAAGAAAAAAATGGAAAAAAGAAAAAGAAAAAGAAAAGTAATAAAAAGGGGACAAAATACCCCAAAGTGAAGTCAATAAGATTCAATGCATATGTGTGATGATAAAAAAGAGAATGCATGAGTATGTGAAAAGGTGAAGAATGAGTAGTTAGGTTAGTTTTGAATTGTATAGGTTGTCATAGGTTAGGTGGGAAGTTTAGGTTAATCAAAGATTCAAATTTCAAACTCACTTGACCATTTGCATCCCCATTACAACCATTGGATAAGCCCTCTTGATATTTGTATGCATGCACTAAATAATTGTTGATTGTTAGATGACTTGCAAATCTTTGAAAAGCATGATAAAAGGGGAATTAAGTGGTTAAACCCTAAACACTGAGTGAATAGAGTGAATACACATCCGGTGAGGGGTTCGATTGCTCAATTCTATGTTCTTGTGCCTTATATTGTATGTTCTTGCAAGTTGCTTATTGGTTAGTTTTGAAAATCTCAATTCAATTCTTTGGGCATTGATCATAGTGCATTAATTATTTGCCTTGGCCCTAAGGCTTGTTTTGGATTAATTGGAATCTCTTGTTTGTTTTGTGCCAAACTAAATAGAAACCATAGTGTACATATATATAGTATACACATACTTGTATGCATATAGTTAATTACATTGAACAAATTGTTTCCCCTTACCCTTCTCCTTTGATTGTGAATAGCATGAGGACATGCTATTGTTTAAGTGTGGGAGAATTGATGAATCCATATTTGACGATATATTTTGGTTTGATTTGGGTTGATTTCATCACATAAACCGACATTTATTCATGTAAATAGAATGTTTTTGTGTTTTCTCTCTAAATTGTGCCTAATTGTGAAAACATGCTATTTTGAGCTTAAATTAGTGATTTTAATCCCACTTTTATGCCATTCGATGCCATAACATGTTTGTTGAGTGATTTTAGGTCCTAGAGGCAAGTTTGACAAGGCAAAAGTGGAAGGAAGCATGAACAAAGGGAGAAAGCATGAAGAAAACAAAGGAAAAGCACACATTGGAGTGTGTGTACGGACAACCACCTGTGCGTACGCACAAGAACCATAAAGCCATGTGTGCGTACGCACGACCTCCTGTGTGTACGCACAACAAGAAAATCAGCATGTGTACGTGCGCAGACACCTGTGCGTACGCACAGGTCCCAACGCGTGACTTATTTAATGGAAATTGCTGGAGGCGATTTCTGGGCCTCCAGAGCCCAATTTTTCGACCTTCTGAAGCTGATTCTTCCTATATTAGACAAGGCCTCACTCCATGTGAAAAGGGGGGGGGGAGAAATTAGGGTTAATTTAGCATTATGTAGGTTATTTTCTAGAGAGAGAAGCTCCCCCTTCTCTCTAGAAATTAGGGTTCTTAGTTTATTTTCCTTGTAATTTCTCTTATGAATTCTTGTTTTAATCTAGTTTCTTCTATCTTTCCTTGTTCTATTGTCTTAATTTCATTACTTTATCTTGTCACTTTCTCTATTTTTGCCACTTTTATGTATTTGCACTCTTGTCACTTTTATTTACATTTAATGCAATTTTATGTTTTATGCCTCTTTTATTGCTTTATTGAGTTGCTATCTTTATTTTCCTTGCTTGGTAGTTGTAGCATTTATTATTTCTTGTTATTTTACCATGTTTTATTTTCATACCCACCAAGTGTTTGATAAAATGCTTAGTTGGGCTTTTGCATAGTTTTTCTCACTCTTGGTTGGAAAATTGTGTGGTTTGGGTGAACTTGAGTGGTGGATGTCCATTCCGCATTGTGTGTGGGTTGTTAATTAATTTGGTTTTCCTTGACTCTAAGTGACCCCCTTAGTGTTAACTTAGGATTTAGGTATTGAGATTAATTATGCCTAGTTGACTTATCCTCGATGTAGGGTTGACTAATTTGGATTAATTCACACACAATCACCATATTTGTGGTCCACTACTAGGATAAAAAGCCCTAATCACCCAATTCTCACCAAGAGCTTTTTTTTGTGTTATTTAAATTCCTTTGTCATTGCCTTTACTTGCTTTCTCTTTTAATTACTTGCATGCTAAGTTTCTTTCTTGCCTCTTCATTTCATTCCTTGCCATTTACATTTTCTTGCCTTTTTATTTCATTGCACTTTATATTTCTTGCAATCTCATGCCATCAACCCCCACTTTTCCATAGCCAATAATAGACACTTCATTACAACTACAAGGGAAGACGACCCGGGAATGAAAAACTCCCGGTCATTTAGTTTGAATTGTGACATCCTTTGATTTTAACATTTGATTGACGGTCAAATTATTGGGTTAGGACTATACTTACAACGCCAATTCTATTTTTAGATAAAATTCCTAACCCATGCAATTTGGCCATCGTCAAATTTGGTGCCATTGCCGGGGAGTTGCAATGGTGTTGTTATGGGGTATTGTTTATATGTTATGTAAACAGCTTACTCTTTGGTTATCTTTTGTTTTTGTTGATGGTTAGGATTGGGATCCCGGAGGACATTGAACATTCTAGCATTTGGTGGAGAAGTCAAGCACAAGCCACCATAGCAAGGGGCTCTCACAATTGTCTAACTTAAAGACATTAAATAAAAGTGTTTGGTAAATTGTTCCTACTCTTTTCTTTTTGTATATATTTTGGTTTATTGCATGTTTGTTTGGTTGGTTAGCTTAGAATTAGTTTAATTTTGATATTTGTAAGCTAATTTTGGTTTGGATCATGAATTTATGGGTTCTTGCATGTTTGGTGTTGAGTTTTGACTGACCTAAGGCTTGGTACCTTAGAATTTTGAAGAAAAACTTTTGGGAAAAATAGGGCATGTGCGGGCGCACACCCTTGTGCGCACGCACACAACAACGAAAATTCACCTTCTGTGCGTACGCACTCAGCTGTGCGTATGCAAACAAGCCTTTATGCCCTCTGTTCGCGGTGCCAGCACGGCTTGTGTACGCGAATTCCCCTGTTTTCTACGACCTGTGCGTCCATACGTACCTATGCGTACGCACACATGCCGATTTTTGTGCTCTCTGTGCGAGCGCACAGGCTTGTGTTGCTGCACGCCAACTTGCAACCACTCTGGTGGGAGCGTTGGCATAGCCTGTATGTGTGAACCCCTGCCCCTTATGCTCTTATGCGCGCGCACGGTCCTATGTGCGCGCACGCACTTGATCCTTTCCTAAAAAAAAAGTGTTATGTGCGTGCGCACAAGCTTGTGCGCACGCACTTGTCTTGATCCCCTCTCTGCTCAGAGCACTCGCACGCCTTGTGCGAGCGCACACCTCCCCTATTTTTTCACAGGTATGTATGCGTACGCACACTCCTGTTTTCTCACCACTACTCTTCTCTTCTTCTCTTCTCTCTACTTCTTCTTTTCTTTTCCCTTCCACCTCTCTCTTCTCTTGCTTTTGCCCTCTTCTCTCCTTGCTTTACTTAGTTTTATTTGCATTTCCTTTTCATTTTGGTAATTCTATTTGTTTTCCTTTTATAATTAGGTGAAATATTTATAAGTACATATTGAAGTAAGTGATTTGTGTTGAAATTACTTGTTGATGAGTGAATAATTTATACGCCTTTTGGCACTATTTTAAAGCAGTTTTTAGCATGTTTTAGTTACTTTTTATTATATTTTTATTAGTTTTTATGAAAAAATCACATTTCTAGAACTTTACTACCAGTTTGTGTGTTTTTCTGTAATTTTAGGTATTTTTTGGCTGAAATTGAGGGACCTGAGCAAAAATCTGATTCAAAGGCTGAGAAAGGACTGCAGATGCTGTTGGATTCTGACCTCTCTGCACTCAAAATGGATTTTCTGGAGCTACAAAAGTCCAATTAGCGCGCTCTCAATTGCCTTGGAAAGTAGACATCTTGGACTTTCCAGCAATATATAATAGTCTATACTTTGCTCGATATTTGATGGCCCAAAATGGCATTAAACGCCAGATAGAAACCCTTTTCTGGCATGAAACGCCAGAACTGGCACACTTCTTGGCGTTAAACGCCCATTTTGGCACCCAGGGTGGTGTTTAACTCCAATTTGAGGCATATGCACGTGGAAGTTTGAAAGATCAGCCAAAACACTCTCCAAGTAGGTCCCGGAAGTGGATTTCTGCGCTATTTGCACTTAGTTACTCATTTTCTATAAACCTAAGTTACTAGTTTAGTATAAAAACTACTTTTAGAGATTCATTTTGTAACTTATGACATTTTACATCTCATATTGTATCTTCTACGACATGAGTCTCTAAACCCCATAGGTGGGGGTGAGGAGCTCTGCTGTGTTTCAATAGATTAATGCAATTACTACTGTTTTCTATTCAATCACGCTTGTTTCTGTTCTAAGATACTCATTCGTACTTTAATATGAAGAATGTGGTGATCCGTGACCCTCATTATCATTCTCAAATTTATGAACGTGTGCCTGACACCCACTTCCATTCTATATGAGCTCAACGTAGTTATTGGGCGACAGCTTGAGTGCGTATCTCTTGGGTTTCTGATCCACGAGTTTGAATTGCATCTCCTGACAACAGATCATTCAAATCCGTGAGATCAGAACCTTCGTGGTAGAGGCTAGAACCAATTGGCAGCATTCCTGAGATTCAGAAAGTCTAAACCTTGTCTGTGGTATTCCGAGTAGGATCTGGGAAGGGATGACTGTGACGAGCTTCAAACTCACGAATGTTGGGCGCAGTGACAGTGTGCAAAAGGATAGAGAGATCCTATTCCGACACAAGTGAGGACCGATAGATGATTAGCCGTGCAGAACCCATACCTGGACCATTTTCACTGAGAGGATGGATGGTAGCCATTGACAACGGTGATCCACCAATATATAGCTTGCCATAGAAGGAGCCGTGCGTGTTTAGAGAAGAAGACAGTAGGAAAGCAGAGATTCAAACGACAGAGAATCTCCGGAACCTCAACCTGTTTCTTATTACTGAACCATAAGTATCATTCTATTCATACTCTTTTACTTTTTATAAACAAAACCCTTTTTTATTATTAATTTCTTGACTAAGAGCTACAGGATAACCATAGCTTGCTTCAAGCCGACAATCTCCGTGGGATCGACCCTTACTCACGTAAGGTATTACTTGGACGACCCAGTGCACTTGCTGGTTAGTTGCATTGGAGTTGTGAAAAGTGTGAATCACAATTCTGTACACCAAGTTTTTGGCGCCGTTGCCGGGGATTGTTCGAGTTTGAACAACTGACGATTCATCTTGTTACTTAGATTAGGAAAAATTTATCTTTTTGGTTTAGAGTCACTAAATTTGAGTATTTTATTTTCTTTTCAAAAATCTTATTTTTCTTTATTAATCTTTAATTTTTCTTTGAGTTTTTCTTGTTATTGTTTTTGTTAAAATTTTAAAATCCTTGTTTTCTTTTTTCTAGATTTTTTTTCGAAAACTTCTTAATAATTAGATAAAAACCAATAAACTAAAAATTGAGTCTTCTGTTTGAGTTTAGTTTCATGTTTTAAGTTTGGTGTCAATTGCATGTTTTTATTTTCCTTCAACTTTTCGAATTGTATGCTCTTTTTATCCTTCATATTTTCGAGTTTTATGTTCCTTGTTCTTTCTTGATCTTCAAGTTGTTCTTGTTTATTTTCCCTGTTTGATCTTTAGTTTTTCTTGTTTTGTGTCTTTCCTTATTTTTTTTCTTGTGCATTTTTGAATTATTAGTATCCAAAGTATAACAATTTTTACGTTTGGTGTCCTTTGTGTTTTTATTTTCTTAAAGGTTTCCAAAAATTATTTCTTGGTATTCATCTTGACATTCAAAATGTTCTTGTTGTTTTCTTTGTTTTGATCTAAAAATTCTAAGTTTGGTGTCATTTTATTGTTTTTCTTTTTCCTCATTAAATTCAAAAAAAAATATCTTTTCCTTTATTTACTCATCATTTTCGAATTCCTTAGGTTAACTTAGCCAAAATTTTTAAAATTTGGTAGTTTCTTGTTAGTCAAGTCAAAATTTCAATTTTAAAAAGAATTTATCTTTTTAAATCTTTTTCAAAACAAATTCTTTTTCAATTTTCTTTTTATATTTTTCGAAAATCTTCTATAAAATTTTTCAAATTCTTTTCCTTTTTTTATATAATTTTCGAATTACTTGTCATATTTTATTATTTTGATTGAAAAATTTTATGTTTGGTATTTTCTTGTTAAAAAAGTTTCAATCTTTAAAACTTTAAAATCATATCTTTTTCAAATCTTTTCTTTTATTTATTTTCTTACAAGTATCTTTAATTTTAAGACATATCTTTTTCAAAACTTCCTAACCACTTCCTCTCTCTCTCTTCATTTTTTCGAAAAATTCACACCAAAAATTTTCAAATCTTTTTAATTAATTAATTAATTAATTTAGTTTTCTAATTTCTTTTATTTCTTTTTCTTTTCTTAATTTTTGAAACTTGCATCAATTTTTTTTACTTTATTTTAATTTTTTTATTTTTTTATTTCAAAAAAAAGAGAGAAAATTTTTTATTTACAATCCACATCATCTCCCTTTCTCCATCATAAACCTAAGCGGAAATGAACAGTCCAGAAGGACTCTGGGGTCATATGCTAACCCCACTACTGCTTCATACAAGAATAGTATCTGTATACCCCCATCAGAGCCAGTAATTTTGAGTTAAATCCTCAGCTCATTATCATGGTGCAGCAAGATTGTCAGTATTCCGGTCTTCTTGTCCTATTGAGTTTCTGGCACAGTTCTTACAAATTGCTGACATAGTACGTGATAAAGAAGTGGATCAGGATGTTTATAGATTATTGTTGTTTCCATTTGCTGTAAAAGACCAAGCTAAGAGGTGGCTAAACAACCAACCCAAAGCCAGCATAAGAACATAGAAACAGTTGTCAAACAAATTCCTGAATCAATATTTTCCTCCAAAAAGGATGATACAGTTAAGGCTAGACATCCAAGGCTTTAAACAAGAGGATAATCAATCTCTTTATAATGCATGGGAGAGGTACATAGAGATGCTAAGGAAATGCCCTTCTAAAATATTTTCAAAATGGGTGCAGTTAGACATCTTCTACTACGGGCTTACAGAAATAGCCCAGATATCTCTAGACACTCAGTTGGTGGATCTATCCACATGAAAAAGACAATTGAAGAGGCTCAAGAGCTCATTGATACAGTTGCTAGAAATCAGCATCTGTACTTAAGTAGTGAGTTCTCCATGAAAGAAGAGGCTAAAGCAGTATCCACTGAACTTAGTCCTCCAGAACAAGTTGCTGAACTCAATCAGCAATTGCTTTTTCTAACAAAACAGTTAGCAGAATTTAAAGAGATGCTACAAGACAACAAAAATGCTAACAAGAATATGGAAGCACAATTGGATCAGACAAGACAACAGTTATCTAAATAGATAACATAAGAGTGCCAAGCTGTTCATTTAAGGAGTGGGAAGACACTGAATGTCTCAACTCAAAGCAGCAGAAAGCCAAGAAAGGAACAACTGAAAGAGGATGACCAATTCACTGTCCAAAATCCCTCTGAGGACAGTAAAAGCCCAGAGAGAAATGATTCTGGCGTTCAAACGCCAGAAAAGGGTCAGAAGTTGGCATTAAATGCCCATCCAGCAGCCAATTCTGGCATTCAAACGCCAGCAAAAGGTGGTAATCTGGCGTTAAATGCCCATATAGCACCCACTTATGGCGTTCAAATGCCAATAAGGGATCAGACACCTGCAAGTACTGATAACAACCCCCTTAAGCAGGCTTCTCCAACCACTTCTGTAGGAAATAAACCTGCAGCAACTAAGGTTGAAGAATATAAAGCCAAGATGCCATATCTTCAGAAACTCCGTCAAGCAGAACAGGATAAACAATTTTCCCGCTTTGCAGACTATCTCAGGACTCTTGAAATAAAGATTCTGTTTGCAGAGGCACTTGAGTAAATACCCTCTTATGCTAAGTTCATGAAAGAGATCTTAAGTCATAAGAAGGATTAGAGGGAGCCTGAAAAAGTTTTTCTCACTAAATAATGCAGTGCAGTCATATTAAAAAGCTTACCAGAGAAGCTTAAAGATCCCAGAAGCTTTATGATACCATGCACATTAGAGGATGCTTGTACCAAGATAGCTTTATGTGATCTTGGGGCAAGTATCAACCTGATACCTGCATCCACTATCAGAAAGCTTGGTTTGACTGAAGAAGTCAGACCAACCCGAATATGTCTCCAACTTGCTGATGGCTCCATTAAATTTCCATCAGGCGTAATTGAGGACATGATTGTCAAGGTTGGGCCATTTGCCTTTTCCACTAACTTTGTAGTGCTGGAAATAGAGGAGCACAAGAGTGCAACTTTCATTCTAGGAAGACCTTTCCTAGCAACTGGACGAACCCTCATTGATGTCCAAAAAGAGGAGGTAACCCTGAGAGTCAATGAGGATGAGTTTAAGTTGAATGCTGTCAAAGCTATGTAGCATCCAGACACATCAAAAGACTGCATGAGCATCGATATTATTGACTCCCTGGTAGAAGAGGTCAATATGACTGAGAGTCTCGAATAAGAGCTAGAGGACATTTTTAAGGATGTTCAGCCTGATCTGGAGGAACCAGAGGAAACAGAGGAACCTCTAAAAGCTCCTCAGAAAGAGGAGAAACCTCCCAAATCCGAGCTCAAACCACTACTACCATCCTTGAAGTATGCATTTCTGGGAGAAGATGACACTTTTCTGGTAATCATAAGCTCTGCTTTAGAGCCACAGGAAGATAAAGCACTAATTCAGGTGCTAAGGACACACAAGAAAGCTCTTAGGTGGTCCATAAGTGATCTTAAGAGCATTAGCCCTGCCAGATGCATGCACAAGATCCTATTGGAGGATGATGCTAAGCCAGTGGTTCAACCACAAAGACGGCTGAATCCAGCCATGAAGGAGGTGGTGCAGAAAGAGGTCACTAAGTTACTAGAGGCTGGGATTATTTATCCTATTTCTGACAGCCCTTGGGTGAGTCCTGTCCAAGTTATCCCCAAGAAGGGAGGTATGACAGTGGTTCATAATGAAAAGAATGAACTGGTTCCTACAAAAACAGTTACAGGGTGGCGTATGTGTATTGACTATAGAAGGCTCAATACAGCCACCAGAAAGGATCATTTTCCTTTACCATTCATAGACCAGATGCTAGAGAGACTAGCAGGTCATGAATACTACTGCTTTTTGGATGGCTATTCAGGTTACAACCAAATTGTAGTAGATCCTCAGGACCAAGAGAAGATAGCATTCACATGTCCATCTGGAGTATTTGCCTACAGAAAGATGCCATTTGGTCTGTGTAATGCACCTGCAACCTTTCAGAGGTGCATGCTCTCTATCTTCTCTGATATGGTAGAGAAGTTTCTAGAAGTCTTCATGGATAACTTCTCAGTATTTGGAAATTCATTCAGCTCCTGACTTAACCATCTAGCACTTGTTCTGAAAAGGTGCCAAGAGACTAACCTGGTTTTAAACTAGGAGAAATATCACTTTATGGTGACTAAAGGAATCGTTCTTGGACACAGAATTTTGAACAAGGGAATAGAGGTGGATTGAGCTAAGGTAGAGGTAATTAAAAAATTACCACCACCTACCAATGTTAAGGCAATCAGAAGTTTTCTGGGGGATGCAGGATTCTATAGGAGGTTTATAAAAGATTTTTCAAAAATTGTAAAACCTCTGATTAATCTGCTAGCCGCTGATACACTATTTGTCTTTGACACAGAGTGCCTACAGGCCTTTGAGAGTTTGAAAGCTAAGCTGGTTACAACACCAGTCATTTCTACACCAGACTGGACATTACCATTCGAACTAATGTGTGATGCCAGTGACCATGCCATTAGTGCAGTATTGGGATAGAGGTATGACAAGCTTCTGTATGTCATTTATTATGTTAGCCATGTTTTAAATAGCGCACAGAAGAATTACACAACCACAGAAAAGGAGTTGCTTGTAGTGGTTTATGCCATTGACAAGTTCAGATCTTATTTAGTAGGATCAAAAGTGATTGTGTACACTGACCATGCTGCTCTAAAATATCTCCTCACAAAGTAGGATGCAAAACCCAGACTCATAAGATGGGTGTTGCTTCTGCAAGAGTTTGATATAGAAATAAGAGAAAGAAAAGGGACAGAGAACCAAGTAGCCGATCATCTATCCCGAATAGAACCAGTAGCAGGAACGTCCCTCTCTCCTACTGAGATCTCTGAAACCTTTCCGGATGAGCAACTCTTTGCTATTCAGGAAGTACCGTGGTTTGCAGACATTACAAACTATAAAGTTGTGAGATTCATACCCAAAGAGTACAGTAGGCAGCAAACAAAAAAATTAGTTTCTGATGCAAAGTACTACTTGTGGGATGAACCATATCTCTTTAAGAGATGTGCAGACGGAATAATCCGTAGATGTGTGCCTAGAGAAGAGGCACGAAGATAGATCCTATGGCATTGCCATGGATCATAATATAGAGGACATTTCGGAGGTGAGCGAACAGCCACAAAGGTTCTCCAATATGGGTTCTACTAGCCTACTCTCTATAGAGACTCCCAAGAGTTTGTACGTAACTGTGATAGTTGCCAGAGAGCTGGTAATCTACCTCACGGTTATGCCATGCCTCAGAAAGGGATCTTAGAGATTGAGTTGTTTGATGTATGGGGTATTGACTTTATGGGACCTTTCCCACCATCATATTCAAACACTTATATTCTAGTGGCAGTAGACTATGTATCTAAATGGGTAAAGGCAATTGCAACACCCATTAATGATACTAAGACAGTGATGAAGTTCCTCTAGAAGCATATCTTCAGTAGGTTCGGTGTCCCTAGGATACTGATCAATGATGGAGGTACTCATTTCTGCAATAAACAGCTTAACTCTGCTCTTATTCGATACGAAATTAACCACAAAGTGGCGACTCCATATCATCCACAGACAAATGGGTAAGCTGAAGTCTCAAATAGAGAACTAAAATGAATCCTGGAACAGACTGTAAATACCCGTAGAAAGGATTGGGCAAGAAGTCTGGATGATGCTCTGTGGGCATACAGAACTGCATTCAAGACTCCTATATGGACCTCTCCATACCAGCTTGTATATGGAAAAGCCTGTCATCTGCCAGTGGAACTGGAACACAAGGCCTACTAGGCAACCAGGTTCCTAAACCTTTATGCTAAGGTAGCTGGAGAGAAAAGATTACTCCAGTTGAATGAGCTGGAGGAGTTCAGACTCATTGCTTTCGAAAATGCTAAAATTTACAAGGAGAAAGCAAAAAGGTGGCATGACAGAAAGTTATCCTCTAGAGTCTTTGAGCCAGGACAGAAGGTTCTGCTATTTAACTCTAGGCTCAGATTATTTCCTGGGAAATTGAAATCCCGGTGGAAGGGACCATATGTGATTACAAGTGTGTTACCATATGGATATGTAGAGCTTCAGGATACTGACTATGACAAAAAGTTCATTGTTAATGGAGAAAGAGTCAAGCATTATCTTGAAGGCAATGTTGAGCATGAATGCTCAAGACTGAGACTAGATTAAAGCTCAGTAAAGTCCAGCTAAAGACATTAAAGAAGTGCTTATTGGGAGGCAACCCAATCTTATTTGTCTATGTTAATTACTTTTTCATTTTATTTTCCATTGTTAGTTTATATTTTCTTTAGGTTGATGATCATCTCTAGTCACAAAAATAGCTGCAGAATTAAAGTGGAATAAAAAACAGCATAAAAAACTAGCACACCCTAGGGGACAGGCTTACTGGCGTTAAACGCCAGTAAGGATAGCAGAATAGGCGTTTAACGCCCATGCAGGCAGCATTCTGGGCGTTAAATGCCAGAATAGGCAGCATTCTGGGCGTTTAACGCCAGAAATGGCATCATTCTGGGCGTTCAGAAAAACGCCCAGTAAAGAAGGATTCCTGGCGTTTAACGCCAGCCAGGGTATCTGGCTGGGCGTTAAATGCCCAAAGAGGCAGTCAAGTAGGCGTTAAATGCCAGAATAGATAGCATTCTGGGCGTTTAACGCCAGGATAACACAAGGGAGGTAATTTTGTTTCCAATTCGATTTCTTTCAATTTTTTGTGTTTTAATTCATAATTTTTTGCATCAAACATATTTTAAACGTTCATCTTTCAATTTCTATTTTGAAAAAAAAATAAATTAATAATCTTTCCAATTCTTTTTAATTCTTTTTCAATCCTTTTCAATTCCTTCCAAAACGTTTTCAAAACTTACATATCTTTTCAAATTCTTTTCAACTCTTTTGAATTTTTCTTGCATACCTTAATGAGTTTTCAAAATTAAATGCATCATTCTTCTTCTACTCCCTTCTATCTTATTTTGCTCGAGGACGAGCAAAGCTTTTAAGTTTGGTGTGGAAAAAGACCTTCTTTTTCCTTTCCATAACCATTAATGGCACCTAAGGCCGGAGAAACCTCTAGGAAGAGGAGCAACAAAGGCAAGGAAGAGACATAGAGGAGCTCAAGAACTCCATTGGTTCTTCAAGAGGAAGAAGAAGCCACCGTCACTAAGGTGGACCCGTTCTTTAATCTCCTTGTTTACTTTTTTTTCTGTTTTCAGTTTTTATGCTTTATGTTTTGACTATGTTTATGTCTTCATTACATGATCACTAGTGTTTAGAGTATACGTCTTAAAGCTATGAATGATTCCATGAATCTCTCACCTTTCTTAAATGAAAAATGTTTTTATTTGCAAAAGAACAAGAAGTGCATAATTTCGAAATTTGTCATGAAATTAGTTTAATCATTTTGATGTGGTGGCAATACTTTTTGTTTTCTGAATGAATGCTTGAACAGTGCATATTTTTGATAGTGAAGTTTATGAATGTTAAAATTATTGGCTCTCGAAAGAATAGTGAAAAAAGAGAAATGTTATTGATAATATGAAAAATCATAAAATTGATTCTTGAAGCAAGAAAAAGCAGTGAAAAACACAAAGCTTGCAAAAAAAAGGGCGAAAAAAAAAAGAAAAAAAAAAAGAAAAAGCAAGCAGAAAAAGCCAATAGCTCTTTAAACCAAAAAGGCAAGAGCAAAAAGCCAATAACCCTTTAAACTAAAAGGCAAGGGTAAAAAGGATCCAAGTCTTTGAGCATTAATGGATAAGAAGGCTCAAAAAGAATAAAATCCTGGCCTAAGAGGCTAAATCAAGCTGTCTCTAACCATGTGCTTGTGTCATGAAGGTCCAAGTAAAAAGCTTGAGACTGAGTAGTTAAAGTCGTGATCCAAAGCAAAAAGACTGTGCTTAAGAACTCTGGGCACCTCTAACTAGGGACTCTAGCAAAGCTGAGTCACAATCTGAAAAGGTTCACCCAGTAATGTGTCCGTGGCATTTATGTATCCGGTGGTAATACTGGAAAATAAGATACTTAGGGTCATGGCCAAGACTCATAAAGTAGCTGTGTTCAAGAATCAACATACTCATCTAGGAGAATTAATAACACTATCTGAATTCTGAGTTCCTATGGATGCCAACCATTCTGAACTTCAAAGGATAAAGTGAGATGCCAAAACTGTTCAGAAGCAAAAAGCTACTAGTCCCGCTCATCTAACTAAAACTAATCTTCATTGATATTTTTGAAATTTATTGTATTTTCTCTTCTTTTTATCCTGTTTTGTTTTTAGTTGCTTGGGGACAAGTGGTGCACAAAATTGTAATCATCAATGGCGCCATCAACATGGTACGCTCAATTGCAATCTCAACTCTTTATCACAACTTCGCACAACTAACCAGCAAGTGCACTGGGTCGTCCAAGTAATAAACCTTACGCGAGTAAGGGTCGATCCCACGGAGATTGTTGGTATGAAGCAAGCTATGGTCATCTTGTAAATCTCAGTCAGGCAGATTCAAATGGTTATGGAGGATTGATAATTAAAAGATGAATAAAACATAAAATAAAGATAGAGATACTTATGTAATTCATTGGTGAGAATTTCAGATAAGCATATGGAGATGCTTTGTCCCTTCTATCTCTCTGCTTTCCTACTGTCTTCATCCAATCCTTCTTACTCCTTTCCATGGCAAGCTGTATGTTGGGCATCACCATTGTCAATGGCTACAGTCCCGTCCTCTCAGTGAAAATGTTCAACGCGCTCTGTCACAGCACGGCTATTCATCTGTCGGTTCTCGATCATGTCAGAATAGAATCCAGTGATTCTTTTGTGTCTGTCACTAACGCCCCACAATCGCGAGTTTGAAGCTCGTCACAGTCATTCAATCCCTGAATCCTACTCAGAATACCACAGACAAGGTTTAGACCTTCCGGATTCTCAAGAATGGCCGCCAATGGATTCTAGCTTATACCACGAAGATTCTGATTAAGGAATCCAAGAGATATCCACTCAATCTAAGGTAGAACGGAGGTGGTTGTCAGGCACATGTTCATAGGTAAGAATGGTGATGAGTGTCACGGATCATCACATTCATCAGGTTGAGGAACAAGTGATATCTTAGAACAAGAATAAGCTGAATTGAATAGAAGAACAATAGTAATTGCATTAATACTCGAGGTACAGCAGAGCTCCACACCTTAATCTATGGTGTGTAGAAACTCCACCGTTGAAGATACATAAGTGATAATGGTGATCATTGGCTTCGGCCCCAGAGAGGGAACCAGAAGAACCAAGATGAAAATACAATAGCAAAAGGTCCTATTTATAGAGAACTAGTAGCTTAGGGTTTACAAAAATGAGTAAATGACGTAAAAATCCACTTCCGGGCCCACTTGGTGTGTTCTTGGGCTGAGCATTGAAGCTTTCATGTGTAGAGACTCTTCTTGGAGTTAAACGCTAGCTTTTGTGCCAGTTTGGGCGTTTAACTCCCACTTTTGTGCCAGTTCCGGCGTTTAATGCCAGAATTCTTGAGCTGATTTGGAACGCCTGTTTGGGCCAACAAATCTCGAGCAAAGTATGAACTATTATATATTGCTGGAAAGCCCAAGATGTCTACTTTCCAATGCAATTAAGAGCGCGCAAATTGGGCTTCTGTAGCTCCAGAAAATCCACTTCAAGTGCAGGGAGGTCAGAATCCAACAGCATCTGCAGTCCTTTTTCAGCCTCTGGATCAGATTTTTGCTCAAGTCCCTCAATTTCAGCCAGAAAATATCTGAAATCACAGAAAAACACACAAACTCATAGTAAAGTCCAGAAAAGTGAATTTTAAATAAAAACTAATAAAAATATAATAAAAACTAACTAAAACATACTAAAAACATACTAAAAACAATGCCAAAAAGCGTATAAATTATCCGCTCATCAACAAGCAACAATTTAAGTTTGGTGTTGTGATGAGCGGATAATTTATACGCTTTTTGGCACTGTTTTTAGGCAGTTTTTAGCATGTTTTAGTTACTTTTTATTATATTTTTATTAGTTTTTATGAAAAAATCACATTTCTAGATTTTACTATGAGTTTTTGTGTTTTTTTGTAATTTCAGGTATTTTCTGGCTGAAATTGAGGGACCTGAGCAAAAATCTGGTTCAGAGGCTGAGAAAGGACTGCAGATGCTGTTTGATTTTGACCTCCCTGCACTCGAAATGGATTTTCTGGAGCTACACAAGCCCAATAGGCGCGATCTCAATTGCGTTGGAAAGTAGACATCTTGGGCTTTTCAGCAATATATAATAGTCCATACTTTTTCTGAGATTTGATGGCCCAAACTGGCATTAAACGCTAGCCAAAAACCCTTTTCTGGCGTGAAACGCCAGAACTGCCACACTTCTTGGCGTTAAACGCCCATTTTGGCACCCAGGGTGGCATTTAACTCCAATTTGAGGCATATGCACATGGAAGTTTGAAAGCTCAGCCCAAACACTCACCAAGTGGGCCTTGAAAGTGGATTTCTGCACTATCTGCACTTAGTTACTCATTTTTTGTAAATCTAGGTTACTAGTTTAGTATAAAAACTAATTTTAGAGATTCATTTTGTAACTTATGACATTTTACATTTCATATTTTATCTTCTATGGCATGAGTCTCTAAACCCCATAGGTGGGGGTGAGGAGCACTGCTGTGTTTCAATGGATTAATGCAATCACTATTGTTTTCTATTCAATCACGCTTGTTTCTATTCTAAGATACTCATTCGTACTTTAATATGAAGAATGTGATGATCCGTGACACTTATTTCATTCTCAAATTTATGAACGCATGTCTGACACCCACTTCCATTCTATATGAGCTCAAAGTAGGCATTGGGCGACAGCTTGAGTGCATATCTCTTGGGTTTCCGATCCACAAGTTTGAATTGCATCTCCTGACAACAGATCATTCAAACCCGTGAGATCAGAACCTTCGTGGTAGAGGCTAGAACCAATTGACAGCATTCTTGAGATCCGGAAAGTCTAAACCTTGTCTGTGGCATTCCGAGTAGGATTTGAGAAGGGATGACTGTGACGAGCTTCAAACTCATGAATGTTGGGCGCAGTGACAGTGTGCAAAAGGATAGAGAGATCCTATTCCGACACAAGTGAGGACTGACAGATGATTAGCCGTGCGGAACCCATACCTGGACCATTTTCACTAAGAGGACGGATGGTAGCCATTGACAACGGTGATCCACCAACATATAGCTTGCCATAGAAGGAGCCGTGCGTGTTTAGAGAAGAAGACAGTAGGAAAGCAGAGATTCAGACGACAGAGCATCTCCAGAACCTCAACATGTTCCTCATTACTGAACCACAAGTATCATTCTATTCATACTCTTTTACTTTTTATAAACAAAACCCTTTTTTATTATTAATTTCCTAACTAAGAGATGATGACAAGTCATCATATACCCATTTTTCAAGCTAATTTCACTTGTTTTGTTAGCATTTATGCACTTTCTTGCATCCTAAGTAAGTGATTTGGAGTGAAAATGCATAACTTCTTTAAATCAAGCAACCACCATGAATTTAATGTTAATCATTGAGGTTTGAGCTAATTTTAATTGCATTTTAATTGATTTATAAGCCTCTTGAATTTAGTGATACTTTGAGTGGTTGTTGGGTTTATTTTAGGTGAAGAAAAGAAAATAAAATGAAAAGCGTGGCCTAAGAAGCGTGACACAAGAAAAGGAAAGCGTGGCCAAAGAGGAGAGAAGCGTGACGCAACTAATGAGGGAAGCAACCTTGCCCTCCACAAGGGCAGACTGCCCTCTAGGAGAGCAGCATTAAGTGACCAAGCCAAGGAAGGCAACTCTGCCCTGCCCACTCCAAGGGCAGAGCACAAAATGATGCCTTGGAACCAAGAGAAGCAAACTCTGCCCTGCCCTTGTGGAGAGCAGAATCGGGCTCCATGAGGAAGAAAATCAAGAAGAAAATATCAACTATGCATGCTACAAGGCTCGAGCAAGGGACCATGAGGAAGCCAAAGACTAAGGGTGAATAGCGTGCCAAAAAGCCAAGAGAAAAAGAAGCGTGTTTGCATCGGCCCAGGTTCGAACACGGGCGTGCAATATGGCAACCCTGCCCTGCCCTTGGCGCGGGCAGGGCAGCATTTGAATTGGCGCATCACACACAAGACCTTGGCGCACCATTTCTCAACCTGGCGCACCAATTTCCTCGTCCTGGCAGCATCTGGCGCGCGCGTTCCCTCCCTGGCGCACCAACCCGTTCCTGCCCTGCCCTTGGCGCGGGCAGGGCAGCGTCCCACGCACCAATTCACTCTGGCGCACCAATTTCCTTTCCTGGCGCACCAACCTTCGCATCTGGCAGCACCATCTGCACGTAATCCTCATTCTGGCAGCACCAACATTCCCGCCCTGCCCTTGGCGCGGGCAGGGCAGCCTCTGGCGCACCAAGACGCGCACCACGCAGCACCAAGACGCAACATGGCCGCACCAACTCCAAGCACCAAGCATCAATTTTCTGCCCTGCCCTCCACAAGGGCAGGGCAGCCTCCTGGGAGTGGTTTTTGGGCCAAAATTCAAATTAAAAATTCATTTGAATTCATTTCTTCACCAATCCAAAAGCCCATCCAAATCCCATTATTCAAGAATAGAAAGTGTATAAATAGGACTTAGTTTGATGTAATTAGAACCTTTAGCTACCTTTACTTTGAGCTTTGAAATCTTGCTTTCATTTTGAGCTTTTAACTTTTGTCTTTGAGCCTTCTTGAGAGATTTGTCCGAGCACCAAGAGGATCAAAGGAGAATTGATTGATCTCCTTCCTCACTTCTCTTGGGCAATTCTACTCTTTTGTTTTCTGAGCATTGGGTGTGTGAAATTGGGGAAATTCTGTCCCAATTCCCATTCAAGCTCTTTGCATTTTATTTTTTGCATAATTGAATCTCAATTCTGTTCTTCTACTGCTTTATCTTTAATTTTTTTGTCAATTGCTTAGTTAATTCAGATCTGGGAAGGAAATTGGGTTTTAGGCTCTGCTACCTAAGCCCTTGGGATCCTGAGATCATAATTCACTCTTGGTTCTTCTGTGAACCTCTGCTGCATTTTATTTCAATTCTGTTTGAATGCTACTTGCTCCTGATTTAAATTCTGCTCAATCTCTTGCTACAATTTACTTCAGCTTTGTTTAGATCTTGCAATCCCATTCCTCAATTCCCTTTTATATTCAAGTCATTTATCTTTCTTGCCCTTTAAGTTACTGCAATTTAAGTTTCTTGCACTTTAAGTTTCAGTCATTTACTTCCTTGCTCTTTAAGATTCTGCACATTTACAATTCTGTTCTTCAATTTACTGCACTATTCCCTTCCCCCTTTACATTTAATGTCATTTACTTTCTGTTAAACACAAATCACTCAACTAAAACTTGAATCGCTTGACTAAATCAACCACTAAACTAAAATTGCTCAATCCTTCAATCCCTGTGGGATCGACCTCACTCATGTGAGTTATTATTACTTGATGCGACCCGGTACACTTGCCGGTGAGTTTTGTGTTGGATCGTTTTCCACACATCAAGTTTTTGGCGCCGTTGCCGGGGATTGAAATAGATTGACAATGATTAAGTGAAGTGGAGGTCTAGATTAAGCATTTTACTTTTCTGTTATTCTAACTCTTACTAACACACTAACTGTTTGAGAAATTGCCTCTACTAACTCACTAACAATTTATCTCAAATAACTGCATTTAACTCTCAAGTGTGTTGTTGTTTGGTCATTCTGATTGTTTGTATATCACAGGAAATCAAGTTTCTACAGACAAGGGATATCATGACATGAAGCCACCACTCATTACACTCATCAAGAACAATTGTTCTTATGATGGAAGTCCATCAGAGGATCCTCAACAGCATATATCTACTTTCCTGAGAACTTGCAATGCAGTCAAAACTGATGGCCCAGATCAGGACACTTACAAGATCCTGTTATTCCCTTTCTCATTGAAAGGTGAAGCTGCACAATGGTTTGAAACTTTTCCCCAAGGAAGTATCACTAGTTGGGATGATTTGGTCACCAAATTTCTGGCCAAATTTACCTCATCCAAACAGATCATCCAGCTGAAAGAGGAGGAACATCTATTCAAACAAGGGGACGAAGAACCACTCTTCAAGGCCTGGGAAAGATACAAGAGAGCAACTGATAAAGTAGGCTTCCGAGCTTTCTATGAAGGATTAACCCCAGAAACAAGAAAAGCAGTGGACTACTTCTCAGATGGCCTACTCAAAGCAACAACAAATGCTCAAGGAATCACAGACTTCAATGACAAAGGAGACAACAACCAACATCCATCTAAGAAACCACATAATGCAAGCTCAGAAAAAGAAGTGGAAAATATTGAAGAGGTGAATGCGTTCAAGGACCAAAACAAACAAATGCACCATCAACCACAGCAAAACATAGAGTTGTCTGCTGCAGTAAATGCTAAATTTCCACCATGGAGACCTCATTCTTATCTGAGAATGAGGGAGCCTCAACATCAAGAACAAGGAAGTACCAGCCAAGAAAAACACAACAGAGAATTCCTTCAAAGAGAGACAGCGGAGAAAACTAAAGACAAACAGAAAATCTCCACTGGAAAGTTTTCACTAGGGGATCAAGTGATGATCAATACTCAACCCTTGAAGGTGTCCCCACAGTTGTCTGGTCACTACACTGTGACTAAGATACTTCCACAAGAGTGCATAGAAGTCATCAAAGAGGAAACAGGAAGGAAATTCATAGTGAAGACAGACAGGCTAAGGCACTGTGATTTCCAACCCCCATGATAAGCAAAAATGAAGATGTCAAGCTAATGACAATAAAAGAGCGCTTGTTGGGAGGCAACCCAACCTGAGGTAGTTTCTTTTCATAGCTTTTCAATAAAAATGTTGAGTAATTGTTGTGCATTGCAAGGAGCTAAGTTTGGTGTTGCACACCAAAAACAATTTGAGGGAGAATGAAAACTTCTAAGTTTGGTGTTCCACCAAAAATATCAATTAACACATTCTCACCTCTTGCATGATTCTAGCTCCAAGTAATCAAACCTATTATTCAACTGTTGAATTGTTTTCTAGCTCTAATTCCATTAACCTTTAGCAAGAATACATGGTTTCAAATATGGTTAACTTGGTACATCTGAGACAGTGGCAAAACAATTAAGTTTGGTGTTCACACACCAAAATCAATCCAAGAGCCACACTCAGTATTATGCTTACTAACCATATAATTAAGGGCTTGAGAAGCAAGCAACTTTGAGGATTATGCAGGACAGAGTCAATAATTGAAGACATTATGCATCTTAACTCAAAGAGGACACAACAGAAGGAAAAATCAAAGAGCTGCAACTTCAAAGGTTGTATCTGAACTTAATCCTTGCTGCTGTGTGATGTTTCGAAACTGGAAGTCATTGTATTTCTTGTTAAAGTGTTCATTTAGCTACAAGTGAAATGGTTTGTTAAAAATGATAAGTCTGCATAATGCTTGTATCCATCATTTAGCTTTAAATATTGCTTTGTTTCCCAATTGCTTAAATAAAAGAGTTTGGTTTGAATTGAAAAGTAAAATGTCCAATGTTGCATGAGTATGAATGGAAGTTGGTGGTGGCACATGTGTTTGATTAAATGCATAACTCATGAAATAAGTGTTGCATAATATCATTCTCATTCAATTGTGAGTTAGCTTGCTGTCATAAAAACTCATATCAAGAATGAAACAACCCTTGGTAACAAAAACAGAAAGAAAAAGGGAAAGAAAAAGCCAAAATGGCAAGAAAAACAAAGAATAAAGGTTGGACACCAATGGTTTGAACCTTAGGACAAATGCCTGTGGTGTTCTTGTACTGAGATCTGCTTGGATGAGTAAATTCTAAGGGGTATTTTGAAACCCGGTCACTTAGATCAACTGATTTGGGATGGCCAATTGAAAATCCACAATAAAGAGCAACTTAGATACAAAGCACTTAGTAATCCAAAGAGATGCTGGGCATCAATGATCCTAGGAAGAATTAATGAGCTAAGTGTCTGTGGTGGAAAGATGTTGAGCAAAAGAAAAGAAAATAAAGCCAAAGGCTATGCTGCAGCATTTGACACCCAACCTATAAAAGAGTAATAAGCCTGTTTAAGCTTTGTAAGCTAAGAAAAGTTATCAAGGGAGTGAGTAAAAAGTGAGTCTTATAACAGCAAGTTTAGCAAACCTTTGATGCAAAATGTGTATTATGCAGCAGCAACAATAAATGAGTGTCATTGTCTGCATAAATGCCCCATAAGATCAAGTTCTGCTATCTGCATAATAAGGATATGCATTCTTTTCTTATTCATTTCAATTACTCTTAGTTTTGATGCTTGCTTGGGGACAAGCAAGGTTTAAGTTTGGTGTTGTGATGACAAGTCATCATATACCCATTTTTCAAGCTAATTTCACTTGTTTTGTTAGCATTTATGCACTTTCTTGCATCCTAAGTAAGTGATTTGGAGTGAAAATGCATAACTTCTTTAAATCAAGCAACCACCATGAATTTAATGTTAATCATTGAGGTTTGAGCTAATTTTAATTGCATTTTAATTGATTTATAAGCCTCTTGAATTTAGTGATACTTTGAGTGGTTGTTGGGTTTATTTTAGGTGAAGAAAAGAAAAGAAAATGAAAAGCGTGGCCTAAGAAGCGTGACACAAGAAAAGGAAAGCGTGGCCAAAGAGGAGAGAAGCGTGCCGCAACTAATGAGGGAAGCAACCTTGCCCTCCACAAGGGCAGACTGCCCTCTAGGAGAGCAGCATTAAGTGACCAAGCCAAGGAAGGCAACTCTGCCCTGCCCACTCCAAGGGCAGAGCACAAAATGATGCCTTGGAACCAAGAGAAGCAAACTCTGCCCTGCCCTTGTGGAGAGCAGAATCGGGCTCCATGAGGAAGAAAATCAAGAAGAAAATATCAACTATGCATGCTACAAGGCTCGAGCAAGGGACCATGAGGAAGCCAAAGACTAAGGGTGAATAGCGTGCCAAAAAGCCAAGAGAAAAAGAAGCGTGTTTGCATCGGCCCAGGTTCGAACACGGGCGTGCAATATGGCAACCCTGCCCTGCCCTTGGCGCGGACAGGGCAGCATTTGAATTGGCGCATCACACACAAGACCTTGGCGCACCATTTCTCAACCTGGCGCACCAATTTCCTCGTCCTGGCAGCATCTGGCGCGCGCGTTCCCTCCCTGGCGCACCAACCCGTTCCTGCCCTGCCCTTGGCGCGGGCAGGGCAGCGTCCCACGCACCAATTCACTCTGGCGCACCAATTTCCTTTCCTGGCGCACCAACCTTCGCATCTGGCAGCACCATCCGCACGTAATCCTCAATCTGGCAGCACCAACATTCCCGCCCTGCCCTTGGTGCGGGCAGGGCAGCCTCTGGCGCACCAAGACGCGCACCACGCAGCACCAAGACGCAACATGGCCGCACCAACTCCAAGCACCAAGCATCAATTTTCTGCCCTGCCCTCCACAAGGGCAGGGCAGCCTCCTGGGAGTGGTTTTTGGGCCAAAATTCAAATTAAAAATTCATTTGAATTCATTTCTTCACCAATCCAAAAGCCCATCCAAATCCCATTATCCAAGAATAGAAAGTGTATAAATAGGACTTAGTTTGATGTAATTAGAACCTTTAGCTACCTTTACTTTGAGCTTTGAAATCTTGCTTTCATTTTGAGCTTTTAACTTTTGTCTTTGAGCCTTCTTGAGAGATTTGTCCGAGCACCAAGAGGATCAAAGGAGAATTGATTGATCTCCTTCCTCACTTCTCTTGGGCAATTCTACTCTTTTGTTTTCTGAGCATTGGGTGTGTGAAATTGGGGAAATTCTGTCCCAATTCCCATTCAAGCTCTTTGCATTTTATTTTTTGCATAATTGAATCTCAATTCTGTTCTTCTACTGCTTTATCTTTAATTTTTTTGTCAATTGCTTAGTTAATTCAGATCTGGGAAGGAAATTGGGTTTTAGGCTCTGCTACCTAAGCCCTTGGGATCCTGAGATCATAATTCACTCTTGGTTCTTCTGTGAACCTCTGCTGCATTTTATTTCAATTCTGTTTGAATGCTACTTGCTCCTGATTTAAATTCTGCTCAATCTCTTGCTACAATTTACTTCAGCTTTGTTTAGATCTTGCAATCCCATTTCTCAATTCCCTTTTATATTCAAGTCATTTATCTTTCTTGCCCTTTAAGTTACTGCAATTTAAGTTTCTTGCACTTTAAGTTTCAGTCATTTACTTCCTTGCGCTTTAAGATTCTGCACATTTACAATTCTGTTCTTCAATTTACTGCACTATTCCCTTCCCCCTTTACATTTAATGTCATTTACTTTCTGTTAAACACAAATCACTCAACTAAAACTTGAATCGCTTGACTAAATCAACCACTAAACTAAAATTGCTCAATCCTTCAATCCCTGTGGGATCGACCTCACTCATGTGAGTTATTATTACTTGATGCGACCCGGTACACTTGCCGGTGAGTTTTGTGTTGGATCGTTTTCCACACATCAAGAGATACAGGATAACTATAGCTTACTTCAAGCCGATAATCTCTGTGGGATCGACCCTTACTCACGTAAGGTATTACTTGGACGACCCAGTGCACTTGCTGGTTAGTTGCATTGGAGTTATGTAAAGTGTGAATCACAATCCTGTGCACCACTTGTTCATCATGGTTTTTCATATCAAATTCATCACATGCTCGGTACTTGTTTCTTGTTAATGCTTTGCATTTGTTTGAGTGACTTAACTTGATTTTTATCAAGCTTATCACTTTTTGTAACAAATACCTTTCCATGTGACTTTTTTGTTATGCTTCATGATGAATAAGGTTTTTCCGTCTATTATTGGATTGGTTATTGTGTATGGTGCTATTTTATATCAATCTTGCACTTTCACTTGCACAATTTCAATAACCAATATCAAATACTCGATTCACTTTTGTGATTACCTAGGATTGCTTGTGCCTAAAGTTTTCCTTACTCTTTACTTGCAACCTAGGCTACTTAATTGAGGACTGTGCTATTTCTTTTGAATATGTGATTACCATTTTGCTTGGCCGATGTGTTGTGTTCTAAATTGTGCGCGCATTTAGAATACACACATTGCCTTTTATCATACCACGCACATCTTGTTCCTTCCTCAATTGTTGTTTATTTGTGTGTACAACAACCCGGAACCACCCGGTGCCCACCAGCTGAAGGTGGAACCATACATCTTTTCACCCCCGGATCATGTGCATGCACGAAGGACTGTGCAGAATTTAAGTGTGGGGGAGGATCGGTATCTTCGAGGGGGGTAAAATTTTTCTTCTTAGACACTTTGCAATATTCCTTTTGTTCTTTTTTCTTCAATTTTTTTTTGCAATTTTGTTCTTGTTTGCACTTTGTTTGGTTTAGGTTGTTTGTATATATTTCTTTAATGCTTACAGTATTATGATAGTAAATACACTACAAGAAAAAAGGCCTATGGCCACGCTTTTTTCTTGCCACGCTTCAAAAGCGTGGCCAAAAGTGGTCAATGGCCACGCTTTTATGAGGGTGGCGATAGATAAGAGATTTGGCCACTTTTTTTTTGCCATGCTTCAAAAGCGTGGCGAAAAGGATCAACGGCCACGCTTTTGTAAGGGTGGCAATTGATTAGAGAAAAGGCCACGTTTTTTTTCTGCCACGCTTCAAAAGCGTGGCCATAGAGAGAAACAAAGACGTTTTAAAAGTGTGGCGACAGGGTTTCATTACGGCCACGCTTAAAAAGCGTGGCTATATGCTGGTACACCATTGCCACGCTTTAAAAGCGTGGCCAAAGGTTTCTTTTCTGGCACGCTTCAAAAGCGTGGCCGTAGAGAGCAACAATAACGTTTTAAAAGCGTGGCGAAAGGGGCCCCAACCAATTGACCCAAACCCGGCTCCCAAACCCGGCCCAAACCCGGCCCCTACCCGATCCCCAACCCTAATCTCTCTTTTCCCTTCGAAACCACTAACCCTAATGCTCTCTTTCACCTTCGAAACTACTCGCCTGTATCGGAAGGGCTCCTCCCTTCGCCCTTCGCCTTCGCCTTCGTCACTGATGGAAACCACTTCTTCTTCATCTTTTTAATCTTCGTACCCTTCTTCTATTTCTTTTTCTTCTTCGAATCATTGTGGATCTCTCTGTTCACCTTCAAGCTCCAGCAAACATGGTCGACAGCAAGCTCCTCCCTCTTCTTCTCCTCCAAGCCCTCTCAGCCGCACTTCCGCCGCCGTTGGTTGCCGTTAACGTTCGCGTCTTTGTTCAGCCGTCGTCTTCGTTCACGTTCTTCGCCGTTCAAGTTTGCTCGGCGTTCACTGTTCGCGTTCACTCGCCGTTCACCGTTCGCGTTCACTCGCCGTTCACCATTCACGTTCACTCGCCGTTCACCGTTCGGGTTCGCGTTCGTCTGGAAGCCACGTTGCCCTGCTTCAAACTCTGCGACCAACCCGTGCGCTCCACCTAGCCGTCGAACTGCTCTCTTTTGTCGCCGCCGTGAGTTCCCTAAACCCACCACCAGACAATACACTCACACAACACCAATACTCTGCTTGAAACTCTGCAACTTCTTATTTCTATTACAATAAGTAACTATTTGATTTGGCAGTGGTTTGGATTTTTTTTATAGACTGAATTAAAGTATACAATAGTTATGTTCTCTTCTCTATCACATTGATACTAAGCTTTGAATTCTCTTATTTCGTTTCAAGTTTTCCGCACTCAACATGTTTGATGAAATGCTTTAACCATATTTCGGGTTGGTTTTATCATTTCTAGCTTTTAGAAACTTAGTAAGTTGATTGCATGTGAAATTAGAATAATTGGATCTTAGTAATTAGGAAATTTTAGCTGCAAAAATAGCATCTTTGTAGAAAACATATTAGCATGATGATTCCACTTGCATTAGTGTTCTTCTGGTAAATTTTAACTGTTAGTGTGAACTTGTTAATTTGCTAATTGTTCTTGTGTTGTTGTTCTGTTGTTCTTCTGTTATTTTTATTTTATTTTTTTGTTGTGATTTTCTGTTTTTGAACCTGTTAAGTTGATAATCTGCTGTTGTTTTTGAACCTGGTTTGAGGATAGGCTCCAAGACTTACCAGATGACCCTAATAATGAATTAATGATTCCCGAAGACCCTGAATGTAATAAGGAAGGTGAGCTCTCTTGAATTGTGCTTGTGCTTTGCTCGAGCAGTGCTTATCACTGCTGCTTAAGTATGCTGTAGCCAATGTAGTTTCTGTTAAGATATTTTTTTTAACTATTTTATTGCTTTAAAATGTCTCATAAAAACTGAAATTTGGTTAGTTGCAATGGAAATGGATTGTGACTTAAACTAAGCTTTAACTAAAATGTTAGTGATTTGAACACTGGATTTCTTTGCTTTAGGGAAGATTTAGTCTGATAATTATGACTATTCAGTTCTGTTCTGTTTCTGTCCCATTTTGTTTCATATCTGGTTCTCCCCTTGGCCTCTTCTTCTCTTTGTTTCTCTGTCCCTTTTTTTCTTTTTTCTTTTCTGCTTTGCAGCTCTAATTTTCTACAATTGTTGCTTCACATATTCTTGTTTACTATGGCATTAATGAAAGAAGTTCTCCGTCTAATACCTTACTCTCAATAATACGAGATTTTCTGTTTGACAAAAAAAATTTATTCTTTTAATGCACTGTGGTTTTTAGTTTCTAGTTTTTTTCTGTTTAGTCAATCTTATTTGTAACTAAAGAGGTTGACCTTTTTGTTCTTCCTTGCAATTCTTATAGCTTGACTTCCTGGATCTTGCATGTCTTCTTTTGGTTGTCTAATCTTTCTTGGTTATTCTTAAGATTCCATATATAAAATTTATCATGTTTTGAACAAAGTGAGCATATCATGGCTGATGTATGTTGCTGGTTATTATAATAGCTCCTTGTCAGAAACTGGAAGATCAAAGGGATTTTTTGAACCATTGCCTGTGAAGCAAGGGGAAGAAGCACATTAGTACACCTGTTCCACATGATTCATACTTCGTTCTTTCTGTGAGCAGTTCTGGGAAGTAAGTTCTTTCTTACTTTTAATTTATTTCCATAATTCAATCGAATTAACTAATGTTTTTAATTCTTAAATGTAACAGATGGTTTCGTTTTTCTTTATAGAATATACAACACATAAAACTGTTACTATTGTGATTTAAAATTTATTTATAATGTTTTGTGGTTTATTTTATATGCTTTTTATCTTAATATGGTTAAGCAAAAGCATTTTGTTTGTTAAATAGCAGTACTGTGGTTGTTTTCTGAATGCACAAATATGTGCAGGTATGTTGACCAGTTTGATGAAACAGACCCAAAAGGATCAAGGCTGATGTCAACATTCTTCAACACACTCTTGCAGTCTTGCTTGCAGTGTGCCTTGGTGGTGCTGTCAGCTTAACCTTCATTGTGTGGATACAAATCCATAAAGGATGGGATTGGGGATTTGGGATTGGCACCATTGCTATGTTACTTGGCATCATTATCTTTGCTGCTGCATTGCCACTATACAGAATTCATCCTGCTAAAGGAACAAGTGCTTTACTTGAGATCGTGCAGGTATCTGTTGTATACATGCCTCAGTGGTGTTGGTTTTAACTTAATTAGCATTACTCTCGAATTTTGATAGGCTTAATACCCCAGATGATGACATCTATAGTGGTTGCAAACTCCTTATTACACTTATTCATGTTTTTAATTTCCAGGTCTATGTTGCTGCAATCCGGAATAGAAGACTTACCCTTCCTGAAGATCCTGCAGAACTATATGCGATTGAGCAGGACAGGAAAGCTACTTTGGAAACAGAGTTTCTACCTCATAGAGATATTTACAGGTTCAATTTTCCTTCTTGTAACTATTAAAGCACACATATAGTTCTACACAAATAGAATTATGTGAACTTAAGTTCACCTATAAACACTATTTTACATTTTATATGAACTTAAATTCATCTTGTAACACTTATTTTTACATTTTATTGGTTCAGCCTTAAGTATGGGCTGAACATTCTACAGGGCATTGAAGGTGAAAACAAGAATTCAAAGAAATCGCTGAAGGTAATTTAATTGCTGGTTTTCATCTCTTTTGTTGTGCCTATTACTGTTTGAATCAAATCTTCAGCACCCATGGCCAACTGTAATTGAATTTTGCATTGTAGCCTCGTAAACATGTTGTTTTAGATGGAACTTCAATTACTTGTTTCGTTGGTGGTTCTTTACTAAAATATATGAGGACTATTCTTCACTTATTAATTCCTATTGTTGTTTTTCTTTTTCCCCTTCCCCATTTTGCTCAGGATTTAGTTACTGAACATGAATTTGAGAAAAACTGCTTGATGTGATTTCTCTAAGTGATATTGGGGTCACTTTTGATGATATTGGGGCTTTAGAAAATGTGAAAGATACCTTGAAGGAGTTGGTCATGCTTCCTCTACAGACAATGCTTGTGAAGGAGACAAAAGGAGAAAAGATTGAAGATGGGGTTGGGAGTTCCTGCTCTTCCATTTACCTTTGTGGCTCACCTTCTAGCAATGGCTGCTATTGTCATGGTCTGGCTTTGGATCATACACTTCAGGGGTGGCTTTTTTCTCCTACCATTACATTGATGAAGTAGTAGCTGAACTGATTTGGGAGTGGGTTTAGTTTTTAATACAATCATTTATATATAACACAAGATAATCATATAATATTACACAAGTTGAAGTTACTAATTATTGTATTTGAGTAATAGTTTTTTAATGTATAAAACAATTATAGTAAATTATATATCTCACTAATTATTGTTTGATTTGTCTTGTAATAAAAATTGCATACTATATTTGTAGGTTTGGTAATAAAAAAGGACTGAAAATTTATAGTGTAGCAATGAAGATCAAGTAAGGGAAAGAATTTTTTTTTTAATTTAACAAGGCTTTCGTCACGCTTTTAAAGCGTGGCTGTATATTTTGCTATGGCCACGCTTTTAAAGTGTGGCTGTATATTTTGCTATGGCCACGCTTTTAAAGCGTGGCCGTATCTCTTCCTATATCTCCATCTATCGCCACGCTTTAAAAGCGTGGCCAGATCTGCCCTATCGCCACGCTTTTACAGCGTGGCCATATCTCTACCTATCGCCACGCTTTCAAAGCGTGGCCGTATTTCCCACCTACAGCCACGCTTTTCCAAGTGGCAGTTTGTAAAAAAGCGTGGCAAACAAAAAGCGTGGCAATAGACTGCAAAAAGCGTGGCGATAGAGCAACCGCCACCCTTTGATAGGCCACCCTTTCGAAAGCGTGGTGATAGCTCAAAAAGCGTGGCGAAAAGCTATTGCCACGCTTTTTTCAGCTTTTCGCCACGCTTTAAAAGCGTGGCAAAAGACGTGTTTTCTTGTAGTGATACTTGCATGTTGCATGTTAGATTGAATAATTTTGGCAAAAACAACAAGAAATTTTTATGAAATCCCTTTTAGGGCATGCCATTGATTGAATTGAGACATTGTTTTTCAAACTTGCTTGAAGTATTTTTTATTGAACATAGAAAAGAGTTAGAACAACATACCTTGTGAGATTTGAGCTTAATTGTATGGTTGCACATCTTCAACCATAAAGTTTGTTCTTGTGTGATATACTTCTTTTATGATTTTAATCTTTGATTTGCATGATTCTATATGTCTATTATTTTGTGTATGAATGCATGTATGTGATTGAGGACATCTTTCAAATAGCTCACTTACCCAAATAGCCTACCCTTTATCTTCCATTGTTAGCCAACTTTGAGCCTATGCTAAACCCATTTGTTCTTAATTTTAGCACATCATAAGCCTTAAGCAAAAAACAATAAATGTCTCTTGTTTGGATCTTTGATTAGCTTAGGCTAGTGAGTGTGTTTATCATTTAAGTTTGGGAAGTTTGGAAACATTGGTTGGGATAAAAGGGTGTTTTTATATTTTTGTCAAAATATTGGAAATTGGGTACATACTCATGTATGAATTATGTTAAACCATATGCATTGATGTTCTTATATATATTTTAGTTTGAAAAAGAAAAAAAATGACGAGAAAAATAAATAAAAGAAAAAAATGAAAAAAATAGAAAAAAGAAAAAGAAAAAGAAAAGTAATAAAAAGGGGACAAAATATCCAAAAGTGAAGTCAATAAGAATCAATGCATATGTGTGATGATAAAAAAGAGAATGCATGAGTATGTGAAAAGGTGAAGAATGGGTAGTTAGGTTAGTTTTGAATTGTATAGGTTGTCATATGTTAGGTGGGAAGTTTAGGTTAATCAAAGATTCAAATTTCAAACTCACTTGATCATATGCATCCTACCTTGACCCTAGCCCCATTACAACCCTTGGATAAGCCCTCTTGATATTTGTATGCATGCACTAAATAATTGTTGTTTGTTAGATGACTTGTAAATCTTTGAAAAGCATGATAAAAAGGGGAATTGAGTGGTTAAACCCTAAACACTGAGCAAATAAAGTGAATACACATCCGGTGAGGGGTTCGATCGCTCAATTCTTTGTTCTTGTGCCTTATATTGTATCTTCTTGCAAGTTGCTTATTGGTTAGTTTTGAAAATCTCAATTCAATTCTTTGGGCATTGATCATAGTGCATTAATTCTTTGCCTTGGCCCTAAGGCTTGTTTTGGATTAATTGGAATCTCTTGTTTGTTTTGTGCCAAACTAAATAGAAACCATTGTGTACATATATATAGTATACACATACTTGCATGCATATAGTTAATTACATTGAACAAATTGTTTCCCTTTACCCTTCTCCTTTGATTGTGAATAGCATGAGGACATGCTATTGTTTAAGTTTGGGAGGATTAATGAATCCATATTTGACGATATATTATGGTTTGATTTGGGTGGATTTCATCACATAAACCCACATTTATTCATGTACATAGCATGCTTTTGTGTTTTCTCTCTAAATTTTGCCTAATTGTGAAAACATACTATTTTGAGCTTAAATTAGTGATTTTAATCCCACTTTTATGCCATTCGATGCCATGACATATTTGTTGAGTGATTTTAGGTCCTAGAGGCAAGTTTGGCAAGGCAAAAGTGGAAGGAAGCATGAACAAAGGGAGAAAGCATGAAGAAAACAAAGGAGAAGCACACATTGGAGTGTGCATACGCAGAACCACCTGTGCGTACGCACAAGAACCACAAAGCCATGTGTGCATACGCATGACCTCCTGTGCGTATGCACAAAAGGAAAATCAGCATCTGTGCGTGCGCATGCACCTGTGCGTACACACAGGTCACAGCGCGTGACTCATTTAATGGAAATCGTTTGGGGCGATTTTTGGGCCTCCAGAGCCCAATTTTTGGACCTTCTGAAGCTGATTCTTCCTATATTTGACAAGGCCTCACTCCATGTGAAGGGGGGGGAGAGAAATTAGGGTTAGTTTAGCATTGTATAGGTTGTTTTCTAGAGAGATAAGCTCCCCATTTTCTCTAGAAATTAGGGTCCTTAGCTTATTTTCCTTCTAATTTCTCTTTTTAATTCTTGTTTTAGTCTAGTTTCTTCTATCTTTTCTTGTTCTATTGTCTTAATTTCATTACTTTATCTTGTCACTTTCTCTTTTTTGCCACTTTTATGTATTTTCACTCTTGTCACTTTCATTTATATTTAATGCAATTTTATGTTTCATGCCTCTTTTGTTACTTTATTGAGTTGCTATCTTTATTTTCCTTGCTTGGTAGTTGTAGCATTTATTATTTCTTGTCATTTTACCATCCTTTATTTTCATACCCACCAAGTGTTTGATAAAATGCTTGGTTGGGCTTTTGCATAGTTTTTCTCACTCTTGGTTGGGAAATTGTGTGGTTTGGGTGAACTTGAGTGGTGGATGTCCATTCCGCATTGTGTGTGGGTTGTTAATTAATTTGGTTTCTCTTGACTCTAAGTGACCCCTTAGTGTTGACTTAGGACTTAGGGATTGAGATTAATTATGCCTAGTTGACTTATCCTCGATGTAGGGTTGACTAATTGGGATTAATTCACACACAATCACCATGTTTGTGGTCCACTACTAGGATAGAAAGCTCTAATAACCCAATTCTCACCAAGAGCTTATTTTTTTTGTTATTTAAATTCCTTTGTCATTGCCTTTACTTGCTTTCTCTTTTAATTACTTGCATGCTAAGTTACTTTCTTGCCTCTTCATTTCATTCCTTGCCATTTACATTTCCTTGCCTTTTTATTTCATTGCACTTTATATTTCTTGCAATCTCATGCCATCAACCCCCACTTCTCCATAGTCAATAATAGACACTTCATTGCAACTCCTAGGAAAGACAACTTAGAAATTAAAAACTCCCGGTTATTTGGTTTGAATTGTGACATCCTTTTATTTTAACATTTGATTGACGGTTAAATTGTCGGGTTAGGACTATTCTTACAACGCCAATTCTTTTTTGAGATAAAATTTCTAATCCATGCAATTTGGCCATCGTCAGGGGGGAGGGGGCAAAGCTCGGAGACCCGACCCAGACCACCTACTCCATGTGGCGCATCTTAAACTAAGCTCTGTCGCTGCAGATGGATCGGGCGGAGGTTGTCTTCACCGACGAGAACGACATTGGATTCTGCCCTCGTCGAGCAGCTCGAGATCCCTAAGTTTGATTTTCAGAACCCAGCTCTATCTTCCTTGTACCGTGATCCAGCAATGTCGAAGCCAAACCAAACGGTGTTGGAAGCTTAGGCTATGGTTTGCACTGGAACCACGCAAACTTGCCCACACGATGAGGAACAAGCTTTCAAGGTCTTTGATACAATTCTGAGACCAGGTTATTCTTCAATTCCTTTCATTCAATACATTACAGTTGTTTGTAATCATAACGGAATTTCAATTCTTATAGGTTATTAATTTATGCTATAAGTTTGACAAATCAAAAGCTTAATTCTTTCCTAGAATGGATTAACTTATTTTTCTATTCATCTAATCAAATTCGAAAAGCTTGATCAAAGAAGGAACAATTGGTAGAGTGGTAGAGAAAGTAGGCTTATCCCAAACCGAGTTACCATCATAAATATTACATTGATCACCCCCTTTGGAAAGAAACTGAGCCACGTGAGGAGGAGCTGAAGAAGAAGGAGACGAAGAATAAGGGAGAGAATGCCGAGAAGGGTGGTTTCTCAAGAGCGTAAGCCTATATAATCAAGATAGAAGAAGCAGGAGAAGAAGACGAGGAGGGTGAAGGTTCTAGAGGGTTGAAGCGCTTGAACTTGGTGCTTCTTCAAACAACATCATTTTGAAGCAGGGGTCCGTTACATTTTTTAACTCCATCTCCATGAAGAGATATAATTGTCATGCGTTTCCAATTCCTCACCGTAATGGAAGATTATACATTCTTTGGAAATTGGAATTGCCCTTTTGGCTTTCCCATGGATGAGAAAAGGCGTTCAAATTCAAACAAGATAGAAATACTAGAAGTCTACGAATTTATTATCTTTAGTTATTATTTTTAGTCTTTAATTCAATTTTTTAATTTAGTAATTTAACAATATATTTTAATTCATATTTTAAATATTGATGACTAACTGATAACTAAAAACAATAAAATCCTTTTATGATGAGCGCTAAAAATATCTCTACTGGCATTGAAAAAAGGTCATGGAGGAGAAAGATCTCGTGGCGAAGAGTACAAAGAAAGTCAAAATGGATGGGACATCAATTCCAGATCAACCAGAGGAGGAAATGAAAGATATTTCAGGAGTCTTAGCTGAGGGTGGAGTGAGTGCAACTTACCAAAAGAAAGATATCCAGGAGGAGGAGGCTGAGGGAGCTAACAATACCTCAAGCAATAAAGTTTCCTACCGAGATATGGTGTTTGATAATGGATTCAAGAATCTTAACTTAAAAGAAATAGCAGATATGGTTGCTGAGGAATACATGCAGAAATAAGAATTCATGGAAGCGAAAGAAGATCTAGAGACTCCTTTCAATCCTAAACTAAACATTGAAGTGACCCTTGAGGAATATGAGGATTGGTATAGGCCATGAAAATTATCTCTAATCGTCAAGCCTCTTGGAAATAACCTCAATCTCCAAGCCATGGAGAGATGGGTCCTCAAAAAGTGGGCTAGAAAAGATGTAGTTAGTGTCATGGATTTGGAAGAAAACTTTTTCTTAGTTCATTTTCTTAATCAATAAGATTATTCTTATCCGTTGTTTGAGGGGCCATGGATGATTGAGGATCATACCTATTAGTACAACGTTGGAGACCTCTATTTATGCAGCAAGAACTTGATATAAGAAAGGTAACTATTTAGATTAGGATCCCTAATCTTCTGGTGGAACTTTATAACAAGTACTTCCTTTGGAAGATTGGTAAAATCCTAGGAACGATGCTTAAGGTTGATGAATTAACCTCTATACACTCTAGAGGAAAATTTGCCTGCATATGTGTGGAATTAGATTTAAGAAGACAGATTGTTCCTTCTTTCACTACATTAGGCAAAGAATTCAAACTTGAGTATGAAGGGATTTATCAAATATGTTTCAAACGTGGGCGATATGGACATAAGATGGAAATCTTCCTGGATTTCATAGGTGAAATATTGTCACAAGTAGCTCAGGCAGCTATAGACGGTGGCCGAAATCTACAGAATGGCGGGGAGGAAGGAGGAGCTTGTCACATGAGAAAGCCGTTGGATAAGAATTCCATAAATAGGAAAGATTCTGTGATGGCGTAAAATTAGGAGGTTAATGTCAACAACAACAATTCAGGAGAAAATCAGGAGATTAGGGTCATGCAAGATACAATCAAAAGAGGAAATGAATCAAGCATTAATGAAGGTAATCCATTTGGGACTTGGATGCTTTTCAAGAGAAATCCTAGGAGAAATAAAGGTAGATTGGAGGAAAATGTAAGAAAAAAAGGAAAAAGCTTTTATTCTACAAGATTCCAAGTATTAATTGAAGAAAGCCTTGAAGATGAGAATGACAATAATCAAAGAAGTGCTACTAATGGAGATGCAAATAAACTGAATCCATATAAGGCAAGGTCACATGGTCAAGGGAAAAATGATAATAATTTTCATAAACCTAGCAATAAACCACATCATCAGAAAATCCAGCCTAAATCAAAGAATTCCATGATACATGTGAAGGAGACAGCATCAAAAATGGGCAAGAAAAAAATAGCAAACACAAGCCAAAATAAAGCAAGGAATAGCAAAAAATCTAAAAAGACATTCTAACAGAACTAGGTGAAATACGTGGAGAATAATAGTAATAAAGAACAAAAAAATGAAGCATGAAGACTACTAGAGAAGTTTCAGTATGTTATAAAAAGAATTAGATAAAGAACACTACAATGGATGGTACATTTCAGTTGTGGACACTATAGACTATACCACGATGGCTCTCATTTTGAAGTATATGGGAGGGAATAGCATGGACCAAAAAAATAACAGCACAGAAAATGAATCTATTGACCCAGGGGAAGCTAACAAGGATGTGAAAACAACTGATATGGTCATCATTGATTAGAACACAAAGAGGGATACATCTCCCTCCAGCCCAAGGCCTAAGGAGGCACGATTGACTATTTTATTAGAAGGTTTTCAAAATTATTTTTCTTTATATTATCCATGAATTTTGTAATTTGGAATTGCAGAAGAATTGCTGCTAAAGGATTTCCTATTATTATTAAAGATATGATTTATAGGTATAATGCTAATTTTTATGCTTATTGGAAACTCATGTGTCAGGTAAAAAGGCATAAAATATTATTAAAAATATGGGTTTTGATTCTTGGTTCATTAGCAAAGCAGTAGGCTTCACTGGAGGTCTTTGGTGCTTATGGAATATGTAACACCCTCATTATCAGAATGTCTCGCTTTTGACTGCGCCACTGTGATACCAAGAAGTGTTATGACGACTTCATATACTTAATAACAAAATAGGAGCCTTTGACTTGAAACCGTATCGCTGTTTTCTTTGAAAAGCCGGAAAAATACTTTATCTTGAAAATAAACAAGTATATACATATATACAAAAGTTCTTACATAAGTAGCTTATGAATATAATATACATACAAAACATACAATTCCTATCCCTCTCACAAAATATAATATTGATGGCGAGGGATAAATAAATAATAACTAAAACAACAATATCGAATAAGCAAAACGCAATAAAACTCTTCATGAGCCTCGTCTTCCATCTCCTGAAAAGATAAATCTGTAAAGGGGTTAGAACCTAACCACACGGTCTCACCACAGAATTTCATAATTATCATAAGAAGATATTTAAAGAGAAATCTATTTTCAATCTCAGTGATTATCGTTGTCTTATGAATCTTTTGAAAACAGATGGTTTAACCATCTGAAAATCCAAAACCTCTTTAAAAGAAATTAGTTAACTATCAAGAAATTCACACTCACTTTTCTTATAAAAGAATCTCAAAAATTTCCTAATAGTGTGAATTACCAACCTGTTCCCAACATAGGTTCATTAAGTCTATGCTGAACCAGCTTGATATTTCATACTTTACTAAATCTTAATCAGAAACCAACCACAAAATCAATCAAAATTATAATCAATTCAACACCAATACTTAATCAACAAAAGTACCACACTAGAGCAAACACAAGCAAAACAGACAAGGAAGGCACATGTATAGATAGCAGTTACAGCAAATAGTTCAGATAGTAGTTAATAACAGTTAAGCAATTAGACAAACCAAAACAAATTCACACTCAAACAAAGCATGCAAATGCATATGATGCATGTCTTCCCTATGGCTAATAAGCTCATCTATCAGTTATACACCAACCCGACATGTCCTGGTAGCTAACCATTGGACAGTCCCTCTGTACGTGCATCCTCAAGCTCAATAATATCCATAAAAAAATCTCAAGCTCATCCATGGGGAGAGTCAAAGCCCCAAGCTCAAATTCATATATATATATATATATATATATATACCTCATGGGGGGAAACCGAGGAGTTAAAGTGCCTGGTCACATCTTATGTACAGAAGGACAACAATTTGTCTCAATTTTGCAAGTCTCATTTTCATTTTCATCATTAACTCATATCAGTTCATATCTTATTGAATTCTTAAATTCATCATTATTACCATCATCATCCCTCATTATCAGACCTCCCATTCTGTTTATTAATAATTTAAACTCAAAACATAATTCATTCTTTTCTAAATAAATCAAACTTAAAACATATAATATTTAAGACCAAATCTTTCTAAATAATCACTTCAAATGAGGCTTTTCGATTTTTATAAAAATTTCGGCAGCATCTCCTTTAAAACTCGGACTCTGCCACCTTTTTCGAGTCCCATCCAAACATTCCTCGAACACTTCTCAATCATTTCCAGATAGCAAATCATTTTCAATAATCAAACCATTTCCAAATATCAATTCCATTTCAAATTTGTTTTAAAACAAATTATGATATCAAATCAAGTTCAATATCAAACCAAATTTCATTATTAAATCTCTTCCAAAGCAAACCAATTCTAACACTAAATCTTTTCTAAAATAAAATCTTTTCCAAAATTTAAACTAAATTCCAATATTAAATCTTAAAAAAAAATCAACTCATTATCAATAACAAAATATTTCCAAAATCTCAAAGAAATCGATTCAGCAACTGCCAATTTAGCAAAATCAATAACTTAAAATATCCAACCTTCTCAAACAGTCAATAATTCCAACAGACAAACGATCACAATCATCCATAGCAGCTCAGTTCAATTCATAAGACTCTCAAAATCACCAAAAATATACTTTTACATCAATATCAATTTATAACAATTCTCGAAAATAAAACAAGTTTAAGGAAAGCGCCCTTACCTCGTTCGCAGCAGCAGCCGCAACATCAACTCCAAACCACTTTCACATCAACCACAGCAACTCTAATCGCAACATATAATAACCAAAACTCAATCTTATACCAATTAACGTTGCAAAACCTCATCATAAGATAACAGAACAGTGACTAAAAGGATTTCGAAAGAAAATAACTTACTGCACTAAGAAGGAACTGAGACGACGGAAGGACAGCAACCCCCGCACGGCTTCGGTGAACTCCATTAGCGGCGAATTTAACCTCCGCGACTCAAACAACAGCGACGGTAATGGTGAAGATATTTCTAGCGACGGCGTGCAGTTCTGACGGTGATAGAACTGCGAATCACGGCGACGGGCTTCATCAGCAACAGCGGTAGTGACTGGCGCCTCCTGGCACAACACGACGGCGGCGACAAGAGCACCACGGCGCACTCCCTCTCCTCTCCTCGCATGACACACTTCTCCCTTGCTCCTCTCTTGCTCTCCGCCCTTCCTTTCTTTCTTTTCTTCTTTCTTTTCTTTTTTTCTATCTTTTGTATCTCAACTTCTGCGTGTGTGTGTGCATTGTGTATAATTGAGTGGAGTGAGTGCTGAGAGGGGATGTGAGCGGCGTTGCGTGTGTGAGGAGAGTGTAAGGTGAGAGTGTTGTTAGAAATTAGGGTCAGGGTTTTGGGTAAAAGTAGGTAAAAGGGTAATTTGGTAATTTTCAATAAATATAGGGATAGTATAGTAATTGAAACCAATTTTAATTCAATAAAATTATCTTTAAAAAAATATTATTTAATCATAATTTTACAAATTAATTTCAAGAAAATACTCTAATTCAAGAATTAGAGATAATATGATTAATTAATATACTTTTTTTATTCATAAAAATTAAAGGATGAATATCCAAAATTTCACTTATTTAAATCAAATTATAAAATTTTTATTATTTTATAATTACTAAACTTTATAATTTAAATATAAAAGAGTATCCAATAATTGTAAAATTAGATAAAAATTTTAATTTAATTATCAAAACTTGATTTAATTAGCTTTAATAAAAATAATTTATGAAAACAAAATCTGCAATGAATAAATAAATTGAAATTAGCTCATAATAAGATTTTTCAAAAATTCTGGGTCTTACATCCTACCCAACTTATAAAAATTTTTGTCCTCAAATATTAAAATAATACATAAGATATTACATAGTTTTAATATTTTACTTTTGAATACTTCAGAAAATCAAAAAGTCTTGGCATATATATAAATTTTCAAATACCAAATAAGCTGTAAAACTTAGATATAGGGAAGAGTATGATATAAAGCAGAAGTTACAAGATAGGTTCAAAACAAAGAAGTTACATGGTGTCAAACATCAAGGGTTTTAACATAGCTTACCATCACAACTCCCAACTGTACTCTATCGAATGATTCATCCGTAAGTTCTCAATATCATCAATCATGTAGCAAACTCACTACCGGTCACAAGCCCAATATTAACAAAATTTTTTTTTTTGCGTAAAATAAAGCTCTACAACATTCTGTGGCAACGCACACTTACAAGCTCCACCTTCTGCATTCACTAATCGTGTCCTAAGAACTAATATATTAGTTACCATATCTAAAGATCGCACATGACACCAAACAAATCTCGAGTTTGACACCAAACGAATCTCGAGTTTACTCAGAAGGATACTAGACCTTAGAAAAGAAGGACAAACGACAAGGATAGGATTTTGGTACACGAAATCGTGAATCACACTTTTCACAACTCTGCGTAGCTGACCAGCAAGTGCACTGGGTCGTCCAAGTAATACCTTACGGTAGTAAGGGTCGATCCCACGAAGATTGTCGGCTTGAAGCAAGCTATGGTCATCTTGCAAATCTCAGTCAGGTGGATTCAAATGGTTATGGGATTTTGATAATTAAAAGATAAATAAAACATAAAATAAAGATAGAGATACTTATGTAATTCATTGGTGGGAATTTCAGATAAGCGTATGGAGATGCATTATTCCTTCTGAATCTCCGCTTTCTTACTGCCTTCATTCAATCATTCATACTCCTTTCCATGGCAAGCTGTATGTTCAGGCATCACCGTTGTCAATGGCTACCTCCCAACCTCTCAGTAAAAATGGTCCTCTACGGTTTCTGTACGGCTAATCAACTGTCGGATTTCTCGTCTCGGATGAAAAATACCAGGCACAGCTACCGCAAGGCTAATCAACTGTCGGTTCTCGATCGTATCGGAATAAGATCCAATGATCCTTTTGTGCACTGTCACTGCGCCCCACAGTCGCGAGTTTAAAGCTCGTCACAGTTATCCCTTCCCAGATCCTACTCGGAATATCACATACAAGGTTTAGACTTTTTGGATCTCAGGAATGCTACTAATTGATTCTAGCCTATACCACGAAGAGAGATCTAAGAGATATGCATTCAAGCTTGTTTTCATGTAGAACGGAAGTGTTTGTCAGGCACGCGTTCATAAGTGAGAATGGTGATGAGTGTCACTTGATCATCACATTCATCATGTTCTTGTGTGCGAATGAATATCTTAGAATAAGAATAAGCTTGAATTGAATTGAAGAACAATAGTAATTTGCATTAATACTCGAGGAACAGAAGAGCTCCACACCTTAATCTATGAGGTGTAGAAACTCCACCGTTGAAAATACATAAGTGATAATGGTGTTCATTGGTTTCGGCCCCAGAGAGGGAACCAGAATAACCAAGACCCTGAATACAATAGTAAAAAGTCCTATTTATACTAACTAGTTACTAGGGTTTACAGAGATAAGTAAATGATGTAGAAATCCACTTCCGGGCCCACTTGGTGTGTGCTTGAGCTGAGCATTGAAGCTTTTATGTGTAGAGACTTTTCTTGGAGTTAAACTCCAGTTTTGGTGCTAGTTTGGGCATTAACTCCAGCTTGTAACTCAGTTCTAGCGTTTAACGCCAGAATAGGGCAGGAACTTGGCGTTTAAACGCCAGTTTGTGTCGTCAAAACTCGAGCAAAGCATGGACTATTATATATTGCTGGAAAGCCCAGAATGTCTACTTTTCAACGCAATTGAGAGCGCGCCAATTGGGTTTCTGTAGCTCCAGAAAATCCATTTCAAGTGCAGGGAGGTCAGAATCCAACAACATCTGCAGTCCTTTTTCAGCCTCTGAATCAGATTTTTGCTCAGGTTCCGCAATTTCAGCCAGAAAATACTTGAAATCACAAAAAACACAAAAACTCATAGTAAAATCCAGAAATGTGAATTTTGAATGAAAACTAATAAAAATATAATAAAAAGTGAATAAAACATACTAAAAACTACCTAAAAAAATGCCAAAAAGCGTATAAATTATCCGCTCATCACAACACCAAACTTAAATTGTTGCTTGTCCTCAAGCAACTGTAAACAAAATAGAATAAAAAGAATAGAATATACTATAAACTCCAAAATATCAAAAAAACTTAGTTCCAATCAGATGAGCGGGACTAGTAGCTTTTTGCTTCTGAACAGTTTTGGCATCTCACTTTATCCTTTGAAGTTCAGAATGATTGGCATCTCTAGGAACTCAGAATTAAGATAGTGTTATTGATTCTCCTAGTTCAGTATATTGATTCTTGAACACAGCTACTTTATGAGTCTTCGCCGTGACCCTAAGCACTTTGTTTTTCAGTGTTACCACCAGATACGTAAATGCCACAGACACATAACTGGGTGAACCTTTTCAGATTGTGACTTAGCTTTGCTAAAGTCCCCAATTAGAGGTGTCCAGAGTTCTTAAGCACACTCTTTTTGCTTTGGATCACGACTTTAACCACTCAGTCTCAAGAGAAAAAGTGGTTAGGATATTTTTGAAAAAGATGTAATTTGAAAAATTTTGACCAAGTCAACCCAAGTAATTTGAAAATTATCAGAAATTAAAGGAGAATATATTTTTTTGATTTTTGAATTTTACTATGAAAGAGAAAAACACACGAAAGACACAAGACTTAAAATTTTTTTAGATCTAATGCTCCTTGTTTTCGAAAATTTTTGGAGGAAAAACACCAAGGAACCTCAAACTTAAAAATTTTAAGATCAAAATACAAGAAAGACTCAAGAACACTTTGAAGAATCACAAGAACAACAAGAACAAAAGAAAGAACACCAAACTTAATTTTTTTTTCAAAACCAAAATAAATTTTCGAAAATTCAAGAAAGATTAACAAGAAAACACCAAACTTAAAGTTTGGCACAAGATTTAATCAAAGAAAAATTATTTTTGAAAAAGTTTTTTAAAAAGGAGATACCCAATTGCCAAGAACATAAGCCAATGCTCTAGCCAATTGAGCTATAAATTTAACGTGTTTTAATATTGTATAAAAATTAATATTTTTGAAAACTGATATTTTGAAAAAGCACAAGGAAAATACAAAAACACACAGAACAGGGAAAACCAAAGATCAAACAAGAAAAATTGACAAGAACAATTTGAAGATCAAGAAAAAATAAAGAACATGCAATTCGAAAATTGAGAGACAAAGAAAAGCAAGAAATTGACACCAAACTTAGAACATGACACTAAACTCATAAAAAATGAAAATTCAAATAAAGAAAAATAATATTTTTGAAAAATTTTTAAAAGGAATAATAGAAGATGCAATCCTAGTGACTCTAAACTAAAAAGACAAATTTTTCCTAATCTAAGTAACAAGAATCACCATCAGTTGTTCAAACTCAAACAATCCCCGGCAACGGTGCCAAATACTTGGTGCACGAAATTGTGTATGCCAATATTAATGGACTATTTCTCACAGCTTCGCACAACTAACCAGCAAGTGCACTGGGTCATCCAAGTAATACCTTACGTGAGTAAGGGTCGATCCCACGGTGATTGTTGGTTTGAAGCAATCTATGGTTATCTTGTAATTCTTAGTCAGGATATCAATTATAATTATCAGTTGATTTGTAAATAAATAAAAGAGCATGAAACAAATACTTGTTATGCATTAATGGAGAATATGTTGGAGTTTTGGAGATGCTTTATCTTCTGAATTTCAGCTTTTCTCTTGTCCTCCTCTTCACAAACGCAAGGTTCCTCCTATGGCAAGCTGTATGTTGGTGGGTCACCATTGTCAATGGCTACCATCCATCCTCTCAGTGAAAAACGTCTAAATGCTCTATCACGGCACGACTAATCATCTGTCGGTTCTCGATCATGTCGGAATAAGATCCATTGATCCTTTTGCATCTATCACTACGCCCAACACTCGCGAGTTTGAAGCTTGTCACAGTCATCCAATCCCTGAATCCTACTCGGAATACCACAAACAAGGTTTAGACCTTCCGGATTCTCAAGGATGCCGCCAATGGATTCTAGCTTATACCACGAAGATTCTGATTAAGGAATCTAAGAGATATTCATTCAATCGAAGGTAGAATGGAGGTGGTTGTCAGGCACACGTTCATAGATTGAGAATGGTGATGAGTTTCACGGATCATTACCTTCATCATGGTTAAGCACGAATGAACATCTTAGAGAGAAACAAGCGTGTTTGAATGGAAAACAAAAAGAATTGCATTAATTCATCGAGACGCTGTAGAGCTCCTCACCCCCAACAATGGAGTTTAGAGACTCATGCCATCAAAGAGTACAAATTTCAGATCTAAAAATTTCATGAGATACAAAATAAGTCTCTAAAAGTTGTTTAAATACTAAACTAGTAACCTAGGTTTACAGAAAATGAGTAAACCAAGATGGATAGTGCAGAAATCCACTTCTGGGACCCACTTGGTGCGTGCTGGGGCTGAGACTTAAGCTTCTCACGTGCCTAGGCTGTTTCTGGAGTTGAACGCCAGGTTGTAACCTGTTTCTGGCGTTGAACTCCAACTTGCAACCTCTTTCTGGCGCCGAACGCCAGACTGCAACATGGACCTAGCGTTCAGCGCCAGTTTATGTCGTTTATCTTAGCGCAAAGTATAAACTATTATATTGTTGGAAAGCCCTGGATGTCTACTTTCTAACCCAATTGAGAGCGCTCCAATTGGACTCCTATAACTCCAAAAAATCCATTCCGAGTGCAGGGAGGTCAGAATCCAACAGCATCAGCAGTCCTTTTTCAGCCTGAATCAGATTTTTTCTCAGCTCCCTCAATCTCAGCCAGAAAATAACTGAAATCATAGAAAAATACACAAACTCATAGTAAAGTCCAGAAATATGAATTTTGCCTAAAAACTAATAAAAATATACTAAAAACTAACTAGAACACACTAAAATCTACATGAAATTACCCCCCAAAAGCGTATAAAATATCCGCTCATCACATACCAAGTTGAGCGCCATTGTTAGAGATCACAATTTCGTACACCAAGTTTTTGACACCGTTACCGGGGATTGTTCAAGTTTGGACAACTGACGGTTCATCTTGTTGCTCAGATTAGGTAATTTTCTTCTTATTTTATTTTCAAAAAGTTTTCAAAAATCTTTCAAAAAAAATTTTTTCTTTTCTTTTTCATTTTTCTAATAATAATTTTCAAAAAAACAAAAAAAAAATTAATAAAATCATAAAAACCAAAAATATTTTATGTTTCTTGTTTGAGTCTAGTGTCAATTTTTAAGTTTGGTGTGAATTGCATCTTTTTAATTTTCTAAAAATTTTTCGAAAATTCATGCATGTGTTCTTCATGATCTTTAAGTTGTTCTTGATAAGTCTTCTTGTTTGATCTTCATAGTTTCTTGTTTTGTGTCTTTTCTTGTTTTTCATATGCATTCTTGTTTTATTAGTGTTTAAACATGAAAAATTTCTAAGTTTGGTGTCTTGCATGTTTTTCTTTTCTTGAAAATTTTTCAAAAATAAGTCTTGATGTTCATCTTGATCTTCAAAGTGTTCTTGGTGTTCATTTTGACATTCATAGTGTTCTTGCATGTTTTCCTTGTTTGATCCAAAATTTTCATGTTATGAGTCATATTTGTGTTTTTCTCTCTCATCATTAAAAATTCAAAAAAAATCAAAAAATATATTTCCCTTATTTCTCTCATAAATTTTGAAATCTTTGGGTTGACTTAGTCAAAAATTTTTAAAATTAGTTATTTCTTGTTAGTCAAGTCAAGATTTCAATTTTAAAAATCCTATCTTTTCAAAATCTTTTTCAAAAATCAAATCTTTTTCATATTTTTTTATTATTTTCGAAAATTCTTTAAAATTAATTTTCAAAATTTTTTTTCTTAATTTTATCTTTTATTTTCAAAAATTATACTAACAATTAATGTGATTGATTCAAAAATTTGAAGTTGTTACTTTCTTGTTAAGAAAGGTTCAATCTTTAAATTCTAGAATCATATCTTTTAGTTTCTTGTTAGTCAAGTAATCAATTTTAATTTTAAAAGTCAAATCTTTTTTAACTTCCTTTTCAAATCTTTTTCAAAATAAATTTCAATCATATCTGGAGAGGACGTGACAGAAACATTCGAAAAAGAAGAAGACATGGCTGCCGAAAAAAACAACAATGCCAACAATGCAAGGAAGATGCTTGGTGACTTCACTGCACCAAATTCCAACTTACATGGAAGAAGCATCTCAATTCCTGCCATTGGAGCAAACAATTTTGAGCTAAAGCCTCAATTAGTTTCTCTGATGCAATAGAATTGCAAGTTTTATGGACTTCCATCAGAAGATCCTTTTCAGTTCTTAACTGAATTCTTGCAGATCTGTGACACTATTAAGACCAATGGAGTTGATCCTGAGGTCTACAGACTTATGCTTTTTCCTTTTGCTGTAAGAGACAGAGCTAGAGTATGGTTGGACTCTCAACCTAAAGATAGCCTGAAATCTTGGGATAAGCTGGTCACAGCTTTCTTAGCCAAGTTCTTTCCTCCTCAAAAGCTGAGCAAGCTTAGAGTGGATGTTCAAACCTTCAGACAAAAAGAAGGTGAATCCCTCTACGAAGCTTGGGAAAGATATAAACAACTGACCAAAAAGTGTTCTTCTGACATGCTTTCAGAATGGACCATCCTGGATATATTCTATGATGGTCTATTTGAATTGTCTAAGATGTCATTGGACCATTCAGCAGGTGGATCTATCCACCTAAAGAAAATGCCTGCAGAAGCTCAGGAACTCATTGACATGGTTACAAATAACGAGTTCATGTACACTTCTGAAAGGAATCCTGTGAGTAATGGGACGCCTCAAAGGAAGGGAGTTCTTGAAATTGATGCTCTGAATGCCATACTGGTTCAGAACAAAATATTGACCCAACAAGTCAATATGATATCTCAGAGTCTGAATGGATTGCAAAATGCATCCAACAGTACTAAAGAAGCATCTTCTGAAGAAGAGACTTATGATCCTAAGAACCCTGCAATGGCAGAGGTAAATTACATGGGTGAAGCCTATGGAAACACCTATAATCCCTCATGGAGAAATCATCCAAATTTCTCATGGAAGGATCAACAAAAGCCTCAACATGGCTTTAATAATGGTGGAAGAAATAGGTTTAGCAATAGCAAACCTTTTCCATCATCTTCTCAGCAACAGACAGAAAATTTTGAGCAGAGCCCCTCTAGCTTAGCAAACATAGTCTCTGATCTATCTAAGGCCACTTTAAGTTTCATGAATGAAACAAGATCCTCCATTAGAAACTTGGAGGCACAAGTGGGTCAGCTGAGTAAGAAAATCACTGAAACTCCTCCTAGTACTCTCCCAAGCAATACAGAAGAGAATCCAAAAAGAGAGTGCAAGGCCATTGATATAATCAACATGGTCGAATCCAAGGAGGAAGGGGAGGGCATGAATCCCAATGAGGAAGACCTCATGGGACGTCTTCCAGACAGAAAGGAGTTCCCTATTGAGGACCTAAAGGAATCTGAGGCTCATATAGAGACCATAGCGATACCATTAAACATCCTTCTGCCATTCATGAGGTCTGAGAACTATTCTTCCTCTGAAGAGGATGAGGATGTAACTGAAGAGCAAGTTTCTCAATATCTAGGAGCCATCATGAAGCTGAATGCCAAGTTATTTGGTAATGAGACTTGGGAAGATGAACCTCCCTTGCTCATTAGTGAACTAAATACATGGGTTCAGCAAACTTTACCTCAAAAGAAACAAGATCCTGGTAAATTCTTAATACCCTGTACCATAGGCACCATGACCTTTGATAAGGCTCTGTGTGACCTGGGATCAAGTATAAATCTTATGCCACTCTCTGTAATGGAGAAACTAGGGATCTTTGAGGTACAAGCCGCAAGAATCTCATTAGAGATGGCAGACAAGTCAATAAAACAAGCTTATGGATTGGTAGAGGACGTGTTAGTGAAGGTTAAAAGCCTTTACATCCCTACTAATTTCATAATCCTAAACACTGGGAAGGATGAGGATGAGTGCGTCATGCTTGGAAGACCCTTCCTAGATACAGCAAGAGCTGTAATTGATGTTGACAGAGGAGAACTAGTCCTTCAATTGAATGGGGACATCCTTGTGTTTAAAGCTCAAGGATCCTCCTCTGCAACCATTAAGAGGAAGCATGAACATCTTCTCTCAATGCAGAGTCAAATAGAACCCCCACATTCAAACTCTAAGTTTGGTGTTGGGAGGTCCCAACAATGCTCTGAATACGTGTGAAGCTCCATGAGAGCTCACTGTCAAGCTATTGACGTTAAAGAAGCGCTTATTGGGAGGCAACCCGATTTTTTATTTATCTATATTTCTATTGTTCTTTTATGTTTTATTAGGTTTATGATCATGTAGATTCACAAAACAATTGCAAAAATTAAAAACAGAATCAAAAACAGCAGAAGAAAAAGCACACCGTAGACGAAGAGCTTATTGGCGTTTAAACGCCAGTAAGGAGCATCTGGCTGGTGTTCAACGCCAGAACAGAGCATGAAGTTGGAGGTGAACGCCAGAAACAAGCAGCAGTCTGGCGTTTAAATGCCAGGATTGCACCCTGAGGAAAGCTGGCGTTGAACGCCAAAAACAAGCAGCAAAGTGGCATTTAACGCAAGAAACAAGCATAGAGCTGGTGTTTAACACCAGAAACAAGCATTAGTCTGGCGTTAAACGCCAGGATTGCATATAGAGGGTGTTTTACATGCCTAAACGGTGCAGGGATGAGAAATCCTTGACACCTCAGGATCTGTGGATCCCACAGGATCACCTTAGGATCTGTGGACCCCACAAGATCCCCACCTACCTTCTCTCTCTCTCTCTCACACCTTTTCATAACACTCTTCCCTAACCATCATTCACCAATCACCTCAATCACTCTTCTCTATCACCTCTTCACCACTCACATCCATCCTCTCTTCCCCACAAACCCCACCTACCTTCAAATTCAAAATCTCTTTCCCACCCAAACCCACCCTAAATGACCGAACCTTACCCTTCTCCCTCTACTATATAAACCCCTTCATCCCTCTTCATTTTCACGCTACACAACCCTCTCTTCTCCCCCTTGGCCGAAACACACACCTCTCTCCCTCTCCTCCATATCTTCTTCTTCTTCTTCTTCTTCTTCTTCTTCTTCTATTCTCACTTCTTTTGCTCGAGGATGAGCAACATTCTAAGTTTGGTGTGGTAAAAGCATAGCTTTTTGTTTTTTCATAACCATTTATGGCACCTAAGACCGGAGAGACCTCTAGAAAGAGGAAAGGGAAGATAAAAGCTTCCACCTCCGAGTCATGAGAGATGGAGAGATTTATCTCAAAGGTCCATCAAGACCACTTCTATGATATTGTGGCCAAGAAGAAGGTGATCCCTGAGGTCCCTTTCATGCTCAAGAAAAATGAGTATCTGAAGATCCGACATGAGATCCAAAGAAGAGGTTGGGAGATTCTTACCAATCCCATTCAACAAGTCAGAATCTTAATGGTTCAAGAGTTCTATGCCAATGCATGGATTACTAGGAACCATGATCAAAGCATGAACCCAAACCCAAAGAATTGGCTTACAATAGTTTGGGGGAAATGCTTAGACTTCAGTCCAAAAAATGTGAGGTTGGCGTTCAACTTGCCTATGATGCAAGAAGACGCACGCCCCTACACTAGAAGGGTCAACTTTGATCAAAGGTTAGACCAAGTCCTCATGGACATATGTATGGAAGGAGCTCAATGGAAAAGAGACTCAAAAGGCAAGCCGGTTCAATTGAGAAGACTGGACCTTAAGCCTGTAGCTAGAGGATGGTTGGAGTTCATCCAACGCTCCATCATCCCCACTAGTGAAAAGCTTGAGACTGAGTGGTTAAAGTTGTGATCCAAAGCAAAAGAGTGTGCTTAAGAACCCTAGACACCTCTAATTGGGGACTTTAGCAAAGCTAAGTCACAATCTGAAAAGGTTCACCCAGTTATGTGTCTGTGGCATTTATGTATCCGGTGGTAATACTGGAAAACAAAGTGTTTGGGGCCACGGCCAAGACTCAAAAAAGTAGCTGTGTTCAAGAATCAACATACTTAACTAGGAGAATCAATAACACTATCTGAATTCTGAGTTCCTATAGATGCCAATCATTCTAAACTTCAAAGGATAAAGTGAGATGCCAAAACTGTTCAGAAGCAAAAAGCTACAAGTCCCGCTCATCTAATTAGAACTAATATTCATTGATATTTTGGGATTTATAGTATATTCTCTTCTTTTTATCCTACTTGATTTTTAAGTTGCTTGGGGACAAGCAACAATTTAAGTTTGGTGTTGTGATGAGCGGATAATTTATACGCTTTTTGGCATTGTTTTTAGGACGTTTTTAGTAGGATATAGCTACTTTTAGGGATGTTTTTATTAGTTTTATGCAAAATTCATATTTCTGGACTTTACTATGAGTTTGTGTGTTTTTCTGTGATTTCAGGTATTTTCTGGCTGAAATTAAGGGACCTGAGCAAAATTCTTATAGGAGGCTGACAAAGGACTGCTGATGCTGTTGGATTCTGACCTCCCTGCACTCGAAATGGATTTTCTGGAGCTACAGAACTCCAAATGGTGCGCTCTCAACTGCAATGGAAATAGACATCCAGGGCTTTCCAGCAATATATAATATTCCATACTTCATTCAAGTTTAGACTACGCAAACTGGCGTTCAATGCCAGTTCCATGCTGCATTCTGGAGTAAAACGCCAGAAACACGTCACAAACCAGAGTTAAACGCCAAAAACACGTTACAACTTGGCGTTTAACTCCAAGAGAAGCCTCTGCACGTGTAAAGCTCAAGCTCAGCCCAAGCACACATCAAAGTGGGCCCCGAAAGTGGATTTCTGCACTTAGACTTATTTCTGTAAACCCTAGTAACTAGTTTAGTATAAATCGAACGTTTTACTATTGTATTTACATCTTTGGAATATCCTTAGATCATCTTTGGATTATCTTTTGATCCTTTGATCACGTTTTGGAGGCTGGCCTCTTGGCCATGCCTGGACCATCACTTATGTATTTTCAACGGTGGAGTTTCTACACACTATAGATTAAGGTGTGGAGCTCTTTTATTCAATTCAAGCTTATTCTTGTTCTAATATATCACTCGTACTTCAACCTGATGGATGTGATGATCTGTGACACTCATCATCATCCGTCCTTATGAACGCGTGCCAGACAACCACCTCCGTTCTACAAGCAAGAGCTAGAGTGTGTATCTCTTCAATTCCTTAATCAGAGTCTTCGTGGTATAAGCTAGAATTGTTGGCAGCCATTCCTAAGATCCGGAAAGTATAAACCTTGTCTGTCGTATTCCGAGCAGGATCTGAGATGGGATGACTGTGACGAGCTTCAAACTCGCGACTGTTGGGCGTAGTGATAGACGCAAAAGAATCGTTGGATTCTATTCCGACATGATAGAGTTCCGACAGATGATTGCACCTCTTAGCTTATTTTATTTTCTTTTTGTAATTTTTAATTGCAAAAAATATTTTTTAGGTTTAGAATTTATTATTTTATTTTATTTCCTTATCAAATTAGGTTAGTATTTAAGGAATAAGATGCACCCTTTCTAGGGCATCTTGCATCACATATCATTAGACATTTTCAGAACCCTATTTTCTCTGTAAGTTATGAGCAACTAAACCTCTTGGTTAAGGTTAGGAGCTCTATTTATTTCTATGGATTAAGATTATTATTCTTCTATTTTAATTTATATTTGATTCAATTCTAAGAATTGTTTTAATTCTTAATCTTATGAATTGGGTGGAACGAGAATATGACCCTTTTCTACATGAGTTCTTATGATTCTCGAGAGAGTTATCACCTTGAATTATAGCTTGAAAACATTCTTCTTAGATGGCTAATCACACAAATCAATGGGGATAAGCAACATCTATTCAGTCGATTTGGGGTGATTTAGGGACTTCGTGGTATAAACTAGTTTTCTAAACTTCGCCCTCTAATCTGAGTTAAGTGACCACGAGAGTGGCGGTTGGTGAAGGTTAGAGGAGGATAAATCACTAAGAGATTAGGTTTTAAACACTTATGGTTTAAACACTTATGGTTTGCCATAGAATGAATCATTCATTGTTAAAATAGTTGGTAAGACATTTTAATCCGAAAAAAGTAAAAATCTCCGAAACCTTAACTGTTTTCTCACATTGTTTTCACACCAAATTGTTTATTGCTTTTCTTAATTACTTATTATTTTTATGCGTTTACAACAATAACCATTTGTTACTATTTGTCAGACTAAGTCCAACCTCGCAACCATTGCTTGCACAATCTGACAATCTTCGTAGGATAGATCCTCACTCATCTGAGGTATTACTTGGATGATCCAGTACACTTACCGGTTAAGCTGTGAAAAAATCAATTTTCTGCACCAAGTTTTTTATGCCGTTGCCGGGGATTGTTTGTGACTGACAAATACCAGTTATCCTACTACTTAGATTAGGTATTTTTATTAGTTCTTGGTTATTTAATTTCTTTTTAATTTTTGATTTTATATTTTGCTTATTTTTCTTGATTTTCAAATTTTATCTTATTAATCTTCATATAATTTTTAATTTTAAGTTTGATGTCCTGTTAAGGTCTTTGTTTTATTTTTTATTTTCAAAAATTTTAGGGTTATTGTCCTTTTAGTTTTTGAAAATTTTTAAGTTATTTTCTCTCTTGTTGTTTCAAATTTTTTGGTTAATTGTTCACTTTGTTTTACTTATTTTTTTTACATAGGATATCTCATTGGGAGCTCTCTATACTTTGACATAGAAACTCCCATTTTTTCTTTGTTTCTTGTTGTTTATGAGCAGGAACAGGGACAAAGAACCCCTTCTCGATTTTGATTCTGAACCTGAAAGAACCTCGAGGCAACGTTTGCAACAAACTAAAGCATACAAAAATGGAGCGAAAGTCAAGGAAACTTTTGAGAAGGAAGTTGAAGAACCCACTATGGCAGTTAATGGAGGGAATCCGAATGCTGAAGAGCAAGCAAGAAAGTTGCTTGTCTCATACACTGCACCCACACCTGACTTCTATGGGTGCAGTATAGCTACACCTGCAATTGGTGTTAACAATTTTGAGTTCAAGCCTCAACTGGCCACTTTGGTGCAACAAAACTGTCAGTTTCATAGACTCCCGCAGAAGGACTACAACAAATTCATATCTGACTTCCTGCAAATCTGTGACACTATTAAGACAAATGGAGTGAACCCTGAGGTTTACAAGCCCATGCTCTTCTCTTTGCTATAAGGGACAGAGCAAAGCAGTGGCTTGATTCTCAGCCCAAGGAGAGCTTGGACACATGGGTGAAGGTAGTCACTGGATTTTTAACTAAATTCTTTCCACGCCAGAAGCTGACTAAGCTTAGGGTGGATGTCCAGATCTTCAGACAGAAAGATGGAGAGTCCCTCTATGAGGCCTGGAAAAGATACAAACAGATGATCAGGAGATGCCTTCCTAACATAGTTTCAGACTGGATCAGGCTGCAAATCTTTTATGATGGCCTCTCTGAGATAGCCAAGATGTCATTGGATCACTTTGCAGGTGGTTCTCTACACATGAAGAAGACGCCTGAAGAGGCAGATGAGCTTACTAAGATGGTTGTCAATAACCAGTACTTATACACTTATGAGAGGAACCCTGTAAACACTGGGGCTACTCAAAAGAGATGATTCATGGAGGCAGATACACTGGACGCCATCTTGGCTCAAAATAAGATCCTGTCCCAACAGATTAGCATGATCTCTCAACACTTGACGGAGATACAAGTTTCAGCAGTCAACTATCTAGATGCATCTTATGATATGACTGGAAGCTACATCCAACGGGACGCTAGTGGCTATGCTCAACCCACTAATGAGCAAGTTAATTACATGGGAAATTCTTCTAGAAATCCCAACAATGATTACTATGCCAATACTTTCAATCAGGAATGGAGGAATTACCCTAACGTTTCATGGAGGGAGCAACCACAAAGACCCCAGTTGGGGTTCCACAACAATCAGGGTGGAACCAATCAGAATAGGTCTAACAACAGGCAGTTCCACCCCTCTCAACAACAAGGACCCTCTCAAGACAATTCTAACTTGGCCATTGATGAGCGGATAATTTATACGCTTTTTGGCATTGTTTTTAGGTAGTTTTTAGTAGGATCTAGCTACTTTTAGGGATATTTTTACTAGTTTTTATGAAAAATTCACATTTATGGACTTTACTATGAGTTTGTATGTTTTTTTGTGATTTCAGGTATTTTCTGGCTGAAATTGAGGGACCTGAGCAAAAATCTTATAGGAGGCTGACAAAGGACTGCTGATGCTGTTGGATTCTGACCTTCCTGCACTCGAAATGGATTTTCTGGAGCTACAGAACTCCAAATGGCACGCTCTCAATTGCGTTGGAAAGTAGACATTCAGAGCTTTCCAGAAATATATAATAGTTTATACTTTATTTGAGTGTAGATGACGCAAACTGGCGTTCAACGCCAGTTCCATGCTGTATTCTGGAGTAAAATGCCAGAAACACGTCACAAACCAGAGTTAAACGCCAAAAACACGTTACAACTTGGCGTTTAACTCCAAGAGAAGCCTCTGTACATGTAAAGCTCAAGCTCAACCCAAGCACACATCAAAGTGGGCCCCGGAAGTGGATTTCTGCACTTAGACTTATTTCTGTAAACCCTAGTAACTAGTTTCGTATAAATAGAACTTTTTACTATTGTATTTACATCTTTGGATTATCTTTTGATCCTTTGATCATGTTTTGGGGGCTGGCCTCACGGCCATGCCTGGACCTTGTTCTTTTTTATTTTCAACGGTGGAGTTTCTACACACCATAGATTAAGGTGTGGAGCTCTGCTGTACCTCGAGAATTAATGCAAAGTACTACTGTTTTTCTATTCAACTCTTGTTTATTTCTATTCTAAGATATCCATTCGCGCCTAAGAACTTAATGAATGTGATGATTATGTGACACTCATCATCATTCTCACCTATGAACGCGTGCCTGTCAACCACTTCTGTTCTACAAGCAAATAAGCTAGAATGAGTATCTCTTGGGTTCCTTAACCAGAATCTTCGTGGTATAAGCTAGAATCCATTGGCAGCATTCTTGAGAATCCGGAAAGTCTAAACCTTGTCTGTGGTATTCCGAGTAGGATTCAGGGATTGAATGACTGTGACGAGCTTCAAACTCGCGAGTATTGGGCGTAGTGACAGACGCAAAAGGATCAATGGATCCTATTCCAGCATGATCGAGAACCGACAGATGATTAGCCGTGCTGTGACAGAGCACCTGGACCATTTTCACTGAGAGGACGGACGGTAGCCATTGACAACGGTGATCCCCTAACATACAGCTTGCCATAGAAAGCAATATACACGATTGGATGGAGACAGGCGGAAAGCAGACGTTCAAAGAGCCACACAGTATCTTCATGCGCTTATCTGAAATTCCCACCATTGAATTACATAAGTATCTCTATCTTATTTTATGCTTTATTTATCTTTATATTTGAAAACCATTATAACCATTAGAATCCGCCTGACTGAGATTTACAAGATGACCATAGCTGCTTCATACCAACAATCTCCGTGGGATCGACCCTTACTCACGTAAGGTTTATTACTTGGACGACCCAGTGCACTTGCTGGTTAGTGATACAAAGTTGTGAAGAAAGTGCTAAGATTATAAACGCGCATATCAAGTTGAGCGCCATTGTTAGAGATCACAATTTTGTGCACCAAGTTTTTGGCACCGTTGCCGGGGATTGTTCGAGTTTGGACAACTGACGGTTCATCTTGTTGCTCAGATTAGGTAATTTTCTTTTCAAAAAATTTTCAAAAAAAAATCTTTCAAAAAAATTTTTCTTTGTTTTTCGTTTTTCTAATAATAATTTTTGAAAAAACCAAAAAAAAAACAAAAAAATTAATAAAATCATAAAAACCAAAAATATTTTGTGTTTTTTGTTTGAGTCTAGTATCAATTTTAAGTTTAGTGTCAATTGCATATTTTTAATTTTTCTCAAAATTTTCTAAAAATTCATGCATGTGTTCTTCATGATCTTCAAGTTGTTCTTGATAAGTCTTCTTGTTTGATCTTTATATTTTCTTGTTTTGTGTCTTTTCTTGTTTTTTTATATGCATTCTTGTTTTATTATTGTCTAAACATGAAAAATTTCTAAGTTTGGTGTCTTGTATGTGTTTCTTTTCTTAAAAATTTTTCAAAAACAAGTCTTGATATTAATCTTGATCTTCAAAGTGTTCTTGGTGTTCATCTTGACATTCATAGTGTTCTTGCATGCATCATTGGTTTTTATCCAAAATTTTCATGTTTTGGGTCATATTTGTGTTTCTCTCTCTCATCATTAAAAAAATTAAAAAATAAAAAAATATATTTTCCTTGTTTTACTCATGAATTTCGAAATCTTTGGGTTGACTTAGTCAAAATTTTTTAAATAAGTTGTTTCTTATTAGTCAAGTCAAGATTTCAATTTTAAAAATCTTATCTTTTCAAAATCTTTTTCAAAAATCAAATCTTTTTCATTTTTTTATTTATTTTCAAAAATTTTTAAAATTTAATTTCAAAATCTTTTTCTTATCTTTATTTCATAATTTTCGAAAAGTTACTAATAATTAATGTGATTGATTCAAAAATTTGAAGTTTGTTACTTTCTTGTTAAGAAAGGTTCAATCTTTAAATTCTAGAATCATATCTTTTAGTTTCTTATTAGTCAAGTAATCAATTTTAATTTTAAAAATCAAATCTTTTTAACTTCCTTTTCAAATCTTTTTCAAAATATCTTTTCAATCATATCTTTTTAACCATATCTTTTTCAAATCAAATCAATTTCAAAATCTTTTCTAACTTCTTATCTTTTCAAAATTGATTTTCAAATATTTTTCAACTAACTAATTGACTTTTTGTTTGTTTTACTATATCTTATCTTTTTCAAAACCACCTAACTACTTTTCTATCTCTAATTTTCAAAAATCACTAACCATTTTTTCAAATTAATTTTCAAAAACTCCTCTCTCTCATCTCCTTATATTTATTTATTTATTTACTAACACTTCTCTTTATCTAAAAATTCGAACCATCTCCTCTCCTCTGTGTTCAAATTTTCCTTCTCCTTTTTCTATTCTTTTCTTCTTCTACTCACATAAAGGAATCTCTATACTGTGACATAAAGGATTCCTCTTCTTTTCTGTTCTCTTCTTTTTCATATGAGCAGGAGCAAGGACAAGAACATTCTTGTTGAAGCAGATCCTGAACCTGAAAGGACTTTAAGGAGGAAGCTAAGGGAAGCTAAAGCACAACCCTCTGCAAAGGACTTGACAGAAACATTCGAAAAAGAAGAAGACATGGCAGCCAAAAATAACAACAATGCCAACAATGCAAGGAAGATGCTTGGTGACTTCACTGCACCAAATTCCAACTTACATGGAAGAAGCATCTCAATTCCTGCCATTGGAGCAAATAATTTTGAGCTAAAACCTCAATTAGTTTCTCTGATGCAACAGAATTACAAGTTTCATAGACTTCCATCAGAAGATCCTTTTAAGTTCTTAACTGAATTCTTGCAAATCTGTGATACTGTTAAGACCAATGGGGTTGATCCCGAGGTCTACAGACTTATACTTTTCCCTTTTGCTGTAAGAGACAGAGCTAGCGTATGGTTGGACTCTCAACCTAAAGACAGCCTGAACTCTTGGGATAAGCTGGTAACGGCTTTCTTAGCCAAGTTCTTTCCTCCTCAAAAACTGAGCAAGCTTAGAGTGGATGTTCAAACCTTCAGACAAAAAGAAGGTGAATCCCTCTATGAAGCTTGGGAGAGATACAATAAACTGACCAAAAAGTGTCCTTCTGACATGCTTTCAGAATGGACCATCCTGGATATATTCTATGATGGTCTGTCTGAAATATCTAAGATGTCATTGGACCATTCTACAGGTGGATCTATTCACCTAATGAAAATGCCTGCAGAAGCTCAGGAACTCATTGACATGGTTGCAAATAACCAGTTCATGTACACTTCTGAGAGGAATCCTGTGAGTAATGGGATGCCTCAAAGGAAGGGAGTTCTCGAAATTGATGCTCTGAATGCCATATTGGCTCAGAACAAAATATTGACCCAACAATTCAAAATGATATCTCAGAGTCTGAATGGATTGCAAAATACATCCAATAGTACAAAAGAAGCATCTTCTGAAAAAGAGGCTTATGATCCTGAGAACCCTGTAATGGCAGAGGTAAATTACATGAGTGAAGCCATTGGCAACACCTATAACGTTTCATGGAGAAATCATCCAAATTTCTCATGGAAGGATCAACAAAAGCCTCAACAAGGCTTTAATAATGGTGGAAGAAACAGGTTTAGCAATAGCAAACCTTTTCCATCATCTTCTCAGCAACAGACAGAGAATTCTAAGCAGAGTCCCTCTAGCTTAGCAAATATAGTCTCTGATCTATCTAAGGCCACTTTAAGTTTCATGAATGAAACAAGGTCCTCCATTAGAAACTTGGAGGCACAAGTAGGTCAGCTGAGTAAGAAAATCACTGACACTCCTCCTAGTACTCTCCCAAGCAATACAAAAGAGAATCCAAAAGGAGAGTGCAAGGCCATTGATATAATCAACATGGCCGAATCTACAAAGGAGGAGGAGAATGTGAATCCCAATAAGGAAGACCTCATGGGACGTCCTCCAGATAGAAAGGAGTTCTCTATTGAGGACCTAAAGGAATTGAGGCTCATATAGAGACCATAGAGATTCCATTAAACTTCCTTCTACCATTCATGAGCTCTGAAAACTATTCTTCCTCTGAAGAGGATGAGGATGTAACTGAAGAACAAGTTGCTCAATATCTAGGAGCCATCATGAAGCTAAATGCCAAGTTCTTTGATAATGAGACTTGAGAAGATGAACATCCCTTGCTCATTAGTGAACTAAATACATGGGTTCAGCAAACTCTACCTTAAAAGAAACAAGATCCTGGTAAATTCTTAATATCATGTACCATAGGCACCATGACCTTTGAGAAGGCTCTGTGTGACCTGAGGTCAGGTATAAATCTTATGCCACTCTTTGTAATGAAGAAGCTGAGGATCTTTGAGGTACAAGCTGCAAAAATCTTATTAGAGATGGCAGACAAGTCACTAAAACAAGCTTATGGATTGGTAGAGGATGTGTTGGTAAAGGTTAAAGGCCTTTACATCCCTGCTGATTTCATAATCTTAGACACAGGGAAGGATGAGGATGAATGCATTATCCTTGGAAGACCCTTCCTAGCCACAGCATGAGCTGTGATTGATGTTGACAGAGGAGAGCTAGTCCTTCAATTGAATGGGGACTACCTTATGTTTAAAGCTCAATGATCTTCCTCTGCAACCATAGAAAAGAGGCACGATGAGCTTCTCTCAATATAGAGTCAAACAGAGCCCCCACAGTCAAACTCTAAGTTTGGTGTTGGGAGGCCACAACCAAACTCTAAGTTTGGTATTTAACCCCCACATTCAAACTCTGAGTTTGGTGTTGGGAGGTCCCAACAATGCTCTGAATACCTATGAGGCTCCATGAGAGCTCACCATCAAGCTATTGACATTAAAGAAGTGCTTATTGGGATGCAACCCAATTTTTTTTATCTATATTTCTACTGTTCTTTTATGTTTTATTAGGTTTATGATCATGTGGAGTAACAAAACAATTGCAAAAATTAAAAACAGAATCAAAAACAGGAGAAGAAAAAGCACACCCTGGAGGAAGAGCTGTCTGGCGTTTAAACGCCAGAAACAAGCATCTGTCTGGCGTTTAACGCCAGAAACAAGCACCAAGCTGGCGTTTAACGCCAGAAACAAGCATAGAGCTGGCGTTTAACGCCAGAAACAAGCATCAGTCTGGCGTTAAACGCCAGGATTGCATACAGAGGGCATTTTACACGCCTAAATGGTGCAGGGATGATTAATCCTTGATACCTCAGGATATGTGGACCCCACAGGATCCCCACCTACCTTATCCCTCTCTCTCACACATTTTCATGACACTCTTTCCCAAACATCATTCACCAATCACCTCAATCACTCTTTCCCATCACCTCTTCAACACTCACATCCATCCACTCTTCCCCATAAACCCCACCTACCTTCAAATTCAAAATCTCTTTCCCACCCAAACCCACCCTACATGACCGAACCCTACCCCTCTCCCTCAACTATATAAACCCATCCATCCTTCTTCATTTTCACATAACACAACCCTTTCTTACCCCCTTGGCCGAAACCACACTTCTCTCCCTCTCCTCTATATCTTCTTCTTCTTCTTCTATTCTTTCTTCTTTTGCTCGAGGGCGAGCAACATTCTAAGTTTGGTATGGTAAAAGCATAGCTTTTTTGTTTTTCCATAACCATTTATGGCACCTAAGGCCGGAGAGACCTCTAGAAAGAGGAAAGGGAAGACAAAAGCTTCCACCTCCGAGTCATGGGAGATGGAGAGATTCATCTCAAAGGTCCATCAAGACCACTTCTATGAAGTTGTGGCCAAGAAGAAGGTGATCCCTGAGGTCCCTTTCATGCTCAAGAAAAATGAGTATTCGGAGATCCGACATGAGATCCAAAGAAGAGGTTGGGAAGTTCTTACCCACCCCATTCAACAAGTCAGAATCTTAATGGTTCAAGAGTTCTATGTCAATGCATGGATCACTAGGAACCATGATCAAAGTATGAACCCGAATCCAAAGAATTATCTTACAATGGTTCCGGGGAAATGCTTAGATTTCAGTCCGGAGAACGTAAGGTTGGTGTTCAACTTGCCTATGATGCAAGAAGACGCACGCCCCTACACTAGAAGGGTCAACTTTGATCAAAGGTTGGACCAAGTCCTCATGGACATATGTATGGAAGGAGCTTGGTGCACGAAATTGTGATCATCAATGGCACCATCAACATGGTATGCTCAATTGTAATCTCAACTCTTTATCACAACTTTGCACAACTAACCAGCAAGTGCACTGGGTCGTCCAAGTAATAAACCTTACGCGAGTAAGGGTCGATCCCACAGAGATTGTTGGTATGAAGCAAGCTATGGTCATCTTGTAAATCTCAGTCAGGCAGATTCAAATGGTTATGAATGATTTATGAATAAAGCATAAAATAAAAATAGAGATACTTATGTAATTCATTGATGAGAATTTCAGATAAGCGTATGGAGATGCTTTGTCCCTTCCGTCTCTCTACTTTCCTACTGGCTTCATCCAATCCTTCTTACTCCTTTCCATGGCAAGCTGTATGTTGGGCATCACCATTGTCAATGGCTACAATCCCGTCCTCTCAGTGAAAATGTTCAACGCGCTCTGTCACAGCACGGCTATTTAGCTGTCGGTTCTCGATCATGTCAGAATAGAATCCAGTAATTCTTTCGCGTCTGTCACTAACGCCCCAAAATCGCGAGTTTGAAGCTCGTCACAGTCACTCAATCCTTGAATCCTACTCAGAATACCACAGACAAGGTTTAGACCTTCCGGATTCTCTTGAATGCCGCCATCAATTCTAGCTTATACCACGAAGATTCCGATTAAGAAATCCAAGAGATAAACATTCAACCCTTGTTTGCTTGTAGAATGGAAGTGGTTGTCAGGCACGCGTTCATAAGTGAGAAGGATGATGAGCGTCACATAATCATCACATTCATCATGTTCTTGGGTGCGAATGAATATCTTAGAACAAGAATGAGCTGAATTGAATAGAAGAACAATAGTAATTGCATTAATACTCGAGGTACAGCAGAGCTCCACACCTTAATCTATGGTGTGTAGAAACTCCACTATTGAAAATACATAAGAACAAGGTCTAGGCATGGCCGAGAGGCCAGACCCCATGATCTAAGATAGCATAAGACTACTCAAAGGTAGTTACCCAGATGATTAATACAATAGCAAAAGGTCCTATTTGTAGAGAACTAGTAGCTTAGGGTTTACAAAGATGAGTAAATGACATAAAAATCCACTTCCGGGCCCACTTGGTGTGTGCTTGGGCTGAGCATTGAAGCATTTTCGTGTAGAGATTCTTCTTGGAGTTAAACGCTAGCTTTTGTACCAGTTTGGGCATTTAACTCCCATTCTTGTGCCAGTTCCGGCGTTTTACGCCAGAATTCTTGAGCTGACTTGAAACGCCTGTTTGGGCCATCAAATCGCGGGCAAAGTATGGACTATTATACATTGCTGGAAAGCCCAGGATGTATACTTTCCAACGCAGTTGAGAACTCGCCAATTGGGCTTCTGTAGCTCCAGAAAATCCACTTCGAGTGCAGGGCGGTCAGAATCCAACAGCATCTGCAGTCCTTTTCAGCCTCTGAATCAGATTTTTGCTCAGGTCCCTCAATTTCAGCCAGAAAATACCTGAAATCACAGAAAAACACACAAACTCATAGTAAAGTCCAGAAAAGTGAATTTTAACTAAAAACTAATAAAAATATAATAAAAACTAACTAAAACATACTAAAAACATACTAAAAACAATGCCAAAAAACGTATAAATTATCCGCTCATCAGAGCTCAATGGAAAAGAGACTCAAAAGGCAAGCCGGTTCAATTGAGAAGACTGGACCTTAAGCCTGTGGCTAGATGATGGTTGGAGTTCATCTAACGCTCCATCATCCCCACTAGCAACCGATCCGAAGTAACTGTGGATTGGGCCATCATGATCCATAGCATTATGATTGGAGAGGAAGTAGAAGTTCATGAAGTCATCTCTCTAGAACTCTACAAAGTAGCTGAAAAGCCCTCCACCTTGGCAAGGCTAGCTTATCCTCATCTAATTTGCCATCTATGCAACTTAGCTGGAGTTGTCATAGAAGGAGACATCCTCATTGAAGAGGACAAGCCCATCAGTAAGAAGAGGATGGAGCAAACAAGAGAGTCCATTCATGGATCTCAAGAGACACATGAGGAAGCTCATCATCAAGAAATCCCTGAGATGCCTCAAGGGATGTATTTTCCTCCAAACAACTATTGGGAACAACTCAACACTTCTCTAGAAGGATTGAGTCATGACATGAACCAATTAAGGGTGGATCACCAAGAACACTCTATCATCCTCAATGAGATTAGAGAAGATCAAAGAGCTATGAGGGAGGAGCAACAAAGGCAAGGAAGAGACATAGAGGAGCTCAAGAACACCATTGGTCCTTCAAGAAGAAGACGCCACCATCACTAAGGTGGACTCATTCCTTAACTTCCTTGTTCTTATCTCTCATTTTTTTTTTGAGCTTCATGTTTGCCTATGTTTGTGTCTTTATTACATGATCATTAGTATTTAGTAACTATGTCTTAAGGCTTTGAATAATTCCATGAATCCTTCACCTTTCTTAAATGAAAAATGTTTTTAATACAAAAGAACAAGAAGTACATGAGTTTCGAATTCATCCTTGAAATTAGTTTAATTATATTGATGTGGTGACAATACTTTTTGTTTTCTGAATGAATGCTTGAATAGTGCATATTTTTTATCTTGTTGTTTATGAATGTTAAAATTATTGGCTCTTGAAAGAATGATGAAAAAGAGAAATGTTATTGATGATCTGAAAAATCATAAAATTGATTCTTGAAGCAAGAAAAAGCAGTGAATAAAAAGCTTGCAAAAAAAGCCAATAGCCATTAAAACCAAAAGGCAAAGGTAAAAAGGATCCAAGGCTTTGAGCATCAATGGATAGGAGGGCCCAAGGAAATAAATCCAGGCCTAAGCGGCTAAATCAAGCTGTCCCTAACCATGTGCTTGTGGCATGCAGGTCCAAGTGAAAAGCTTGAGACTGAGTGGTTAAAGTCGTGATCCAAAGCAAAAAGCGTGTGCTTAAGAGCTCTGGACACCTCTAACTGGGGACTTTAAGAAAGCTGAGTCACAATCTGAAAAGGTTCACCCAGTCATGTGTCTGTGGCATTTATGTATCCGGTGGTAATACTGGAAAACAAAGTGCTTAGGGCCACGGCCAAGACTCATAAAGTAGCTGTGTTCAAGAATCAACATACAAAACAAGGAGAATCAATAACACTATCTGAACTCTGAATTCTTATGGATGCCAATCATTCTAAACTTCAAAGGATAAAGTGAGATGCCAAAACTGTTCAGAAGCAAAAAGCTACAAGTCCCGCTCATCTAATTAAAACTAATATTCATTGATATTTTGGAATTTATAGTATATTCTCTTCTTTTTATCCTATTTGATTTTCAGTTGCTTGGGGACAAGCAACAATTTAAGTTTGGTGTTGTGATGAGCGGATAATTTATACGCTTTTTGGCATTGTTTTTAGGTAGTTTTTAGTAGGATCTAGCTATTTTAGGGATATTTTTATTAGTTTTTATGCAAAATTCACATTTTTTGGACTTTACTATAATTTTGTGTCTTTTTCTGTGATTTTATGTATTTTCTGGCTGAAATTGAGGGACCTGAGCAAAAATCTGATAGGAGGCTGACAAAGGACTACTGATGCTGTTGGATTCTGACCTCCCTGCACTCAAAATGGATTTTCTGGAGCTACAGAACTCCAAATGGCATGCTCTCAATTGCGTTGGAAAGTAGACATCTAGGGCTTTCCAGAAACATATAATAATCCATACTTTATTCAATTTTAGATGACAACGCCAGTTCCATGCTACATTCTAGAGTAAAACGCCAGAAACACGTCACAAACCAGAGTTAAATGCCAAAAACACGTTACAACTTGGCGTTTAACTCCAAGAGAAGCCTCTGCACGTGTAAAGCTCAAGCTCAGCCCAAGCACACATCAAAGTAGGCCCCGAAAGTGGATTTCTGCACTTAGACTTATTTCTGTAAACCCTAGTAACTAGTTTAGTATAAATAGAACTTTTTACTATTGTATTTACATCCTTGGATTATCTTTTGATCCTTTGATCACGTTTTGGGGGGCTGGCCTCATGGCCATGCCTGGACCTTGTTCTTATGTATTTTCAATGGCGGAATTTCTACACACCATAGATTAAGGTGTGGAGCTCTGCTGTACCTCGAGAATTAATGCAAAATACTACTATTTTTCTATTCAACTCTTGTTTATTTCTATTCTAAGATATCCATTCGCGCCTAAGAACTTGATGAATGTGATTATTATGTGACACTCATCATCATTCTCACCTATGAACGCGTGCTTGACAACCACTTCCGTTCTACAAGCAAATAAGCTAGAATGAGTATTTCTTGGGTTCCTTAACCAGAATCTTCGTGGTATAAGCTAGAATCCATTGGCAGCATTCTTGAGAATCCGGAAAGTCTAAACCTTGTCTGTGGTATTCCGAGTAGGATTCAGGGATTGAATGACTGTGACGAGCTTCAAACTCGCGAGTGTTGGGTGTAGTGACAGACGTAAAAGGATTAATGGATCCTATTCCAGCATGATCGAGAACCGACAGATGATTAGCCGTGCTGTGACAGAGCACCTGGACCATTTTCACTGAGAGCACGGACGGTAGCCATTGACAACGGTGATTCCCCAACATACAGCTTGCCGTGGAAAGGAATATACACGATTGGATGGAGACAGCCAGAAAGCAGATGTTCAAAGAGCCACACAGTATCTTCATGCGCTTATCTGAAATTCCCACCATTGAATTACATAAGTATCTCTATCTTATTTTATGCTTTATTTATCTTTATATTCGAAAACCATTATAACCATTAGAATCCGCCTGACTGAGATTTACAAGATGACCATAGCTGCTTCATACCAACAATCTCCGTGGGATCGACCCTTACTCACGTAAGGTTTATTACTTGGACGACCCAGTGCACTTGCTGGTTAGTGATGCGAAGTTGTGAAAAAAGTGCTGAGATTATAAACGCGCATATCAAGTTGAGCGCCATTGTTAGAGATCACAATTTCGTGCACCAGCCACAATAGTCTCTGAACTTTCCAAGACCACTCACAACTTTATGCAAGAGACAAGAGCTTCAATTAGAAACTTGGAAGTACAAGTGGGTCAGTTGAGTAAGAGAACACCTGATAGATCTCCTAACACTCTTCCAAGCAATACAGAGGTAAATCCAAGAGAAGAGCACAAGACCCTGATATTGGGCAAGGAGGCCGAACCTAGAGAGATACATGCTGCTGAGAAATTGAAGGAAAAAAAGGCTCAAGAGGAGACTGGAAGTATAATGTTACACGCCCCAGTGGTGGCGAAGGAGCCTGAGGTACAACACCCTCAGACACGAGACCAAGGATGAGCATCTCACTTAATTCTTGGAGGTCTTCAAAAAGTTGCACATCAATATTCTTTTTGTTGAGGTGTTGGAAAAGATGCCTCCCTACATGGCCTGTTTAAAAAGTGTACTCTCTAAGAAGACAACCATGAAAGGTGATGAAACTGTGGTGCTGACCAAGGAGTACAGTGCACTGGTGCAGAAGAGGCTACCCACGAAGATGGTAGATTCTGGGAGCTTCCTAATTCCCTGTACTATTGGGACCATCATATTTTACAAGGCATTATGTGACCTTGGATCAAGCACAAATCTGATGCCTCTCTTTGTGATGAAGAAGTTGGGAATACGAGAGGTGCAACCCACAAGAATCTCACAGGAGATGGCAGATAAGTCCTAAAAGTGAGCATACGGGGTAGTGGAGAATATCCTAGTAAAGGTGGAAGACATTTACCTCCCTGCGGATTTTGTGATACTTGATACGGGAGAGGACACAGATAACTCCATCATCCTAGGAAGGCCATTTCTAGCCACAGGGAGAGCCCTGCTTGACGTTGAGAAAGGAGAGTTATGCCTGAGGATGCATGAAGACTATTTGTTGTTCAAGATTTTTAAACCTCAACCACTCTCTGACAAAGGAGGTACTAGCATGCAAAGTTCAAAGCTCAAGCCCTCTCACTTGGTGGAAAGCCATATAGTACACCCTGACATGAAACCTAAGTTTGGTGTTGGACACTCACCACCCACCAACGATGGAGGAGGCCCCAAGAAGAAAGTACCCAAAGGCTGGAGGAATAAGAAGATTCCTACTGAGGACTTCTCACCTAGTGATGAGCGGATAATTTATACACTTTTGGCATTGTTTTTAGTATGCTTTTAGTATGTTTTAGTTAGTTTTTATTATATTTTTATTAGTTTTTATTTAAAATTCACTTTTCTGGATTTTACTATGAGTCTATATATTTTTCTGTGATTTCAGGTATTTTCTGGCTGAAATTGAGGGACCTGAGCAAAAATCTGATCCAGAGGCTGAAAAAGGACTGCAGATGCTGTTGGATTCTGACCTCCCTGCACTCGAAGTGGATTTTCCGGAGCTACAGCAGCCCAATTGGCGCGCTCTCAATTGCGTTGGAAAGTAGACATTCTGGGCTTTCCAGCAATATACAATAGTTGGAGTTAAATGCCGGAACTGGCACAAAAGTGGGAGTTAAACACCCATACTGGCACAAAAGCTGGCGTTTAACTCCAAGAAAAGTCTCTACACATGGAAGCTTCAATGCTCATCCCAAGCACACACCAAGTGGGCCCGGAAGTGGATTTTTATGTCATTTACTCATTTTTGTAAACCCTAAGCAACTAGTTCTCTATAAATAGGACCTTTTGCTATTGTATTTTCATCTTGGTTCTTCTGGTTCCCTCTCTAGGGCCGAAGCCAATGATCACCATTATCACTTATGTATTTTCAACGGTGGAGTTTCTACACACCATAGATTAAGCTGTGGAGCTCTGCTGTACCTCGAGTATTAATGCAATTACTATTGTTCTTCTATTCAATTCAGCTTATTCTTGTTCTAAGATATCACTTGTTCCTCAACTTGATGAATGTGATGATCCGTGACACTCATCATTATTTTCACCTATGAACGTGTGCTTGACAACCACCTCCATTCTACCTTAGATTGAGTGGATATCTCTTGGATTCCTTAATCAGAATCTTCGTGGTATAAGCTAGAATCCATTGGCGGCCATTCTTGAGAATCCGGAAGGTCTAAACCTTATCTGTGGTATTCTGAGTAGGATTCAGGGATTGAATGACTGTGACGAGCTTCAAACTCGCAATTGTGGGGCGTTAGTGACAGACGCAAAAGAATCACTGGATTCTATTCCAACATGATCGAGAACCGATAGATGAATAGTCGTGCTGTGACAGAGCGCGTTGAACATTTTCACTGAGAGGACGGGACTGTAGCCATTGACAACGGTGATGCCCAACATACAGCTTGCCATGGAAAGGAGTAAGAAGGTTTGGATGAAGACAGTAGGAAAGTAGAGAGACAGAAGGGACAAAGCATCTCCATACGCTTATCTAAAATTCTCACCAATGAATTACATAAGTATCTCTATCTTTATTTTATGTTTTATTCATCTTTTAATTATCAACGCTCCATAACCATTTGAATCCGCCTGACTGAGATTTACAAGATGACCATAGCTTGCTTCATACCAACAATCTCCGTGGGATCGACCCTTACTCGCGTAAGGTTTATTACTTGGACGACCCAGTGCACTTGCTGGTTAGTTGTGCGAAGTTGTGATAAAGAGTTGAGATTACAATTGAGCGTACCATGTTGATGGCGCCATTGATGATCACAATTTCGTGCACCAAGTTTTTGGCGCCGTTGCCGGGGATTGTTCGAGTTTGGACAACTGACGGTTCATCTTGTTGCTTAGATTAGATAATTTTATTTTATTTTGTTCTTCAGAGTTCTTAAGAATGAATTCTAGAGTTTCAGATGATATTTTCATCATCACCAAAGCTGATTGATTCTCATCAATTTAGCTCTTGAATGTAATGTCCTGCTGAAGCTTGGCCAGCCATGTCTAATCTTTTTAGACTACAGCTTTAGACTAACATTGCATGATTCCTGGAATTCTCATTAAGAATTTTTGATTCCTTTATTTTTCTTTTTCCACCTAATTTTCAAAAAATCCAAAAAATTACAAAATAAAAAAAATCAAAAATATTTTTATGTTTCTTGTTTGAGTCTAGTGTCTAATTTTAAGTTTGGTGTCAATTGCATGTCTTTATTCTTCTAATTTTCGAAAATTACATGCATTATGTTCTTCATTGATCTTCAAGTTGTTCTTGATGATTTCCTTGCTCTGATCTTTAAATTCTCTTGTCTTGAGTGTTTTGTTGTTTCTCATATGCATTCTCAATTTGTTAGTATACAAACTTCTAAGTTTGGTGTCTTGCATGCATTGTTTATTTGATCTTAGTTTCATTTTGATTATTCCTCATCATTAAACATTCAATAAATTTTTTTTTTAATTTGTGTCTTTTCAAGTCAATAATACAGAGAATTGAAGATTCAAAACATGCAGCAGAGGAATTACACAGAAAAAGTTGGGCATTCAAAACGCCCAGTGAAGAAGGAAAACTGGCGTTTAAACGCCAGCCAGGGTACCTGACTGGGCGTTTAATGCCCAAAAGGGTAGCATTTTGGGCGTTAAACGCCAAAATTGATACCATTCTGGGCGTTTAACGCCAGGATGGCACAAGAGGGAAGATTTTGTTTTTAATTCAAATTTTTTTAAGTTTTCATAATTTTTCAAAATCAAATCTTTTTCAAACCATATTTTTTCAATCATATATTTTCAAAATCAATTTCTTTCAATTTTCAAAAATACTTGCTAACAATTAATGATTTGATTCAACATTTCAAGTATGTTGCCTTTTCTGTTGAGAAACGTTTAATGTCTGAATCATATCTTTTAAATTTCTTGTTAGCCAAGTCATTAATTTTAAAAATCAAATCTTTTTTTAAATTGTTTTTCAATCATATCTTTTTAAAACTATATCTTTTCAATCATATCTTTTTAATCACATTTTTTTCAAAATTAATTTTTCAATCATATCTTTTTTATTTCAAAATCTTTTTCAAAAATCACTTTATTTCTTTCCAAACTTTAATTTTCGAAAATCATTCTTCAATTTTTCAAAATTTCTTCAAAATCTTTTAATTTATTTTCGAAAATTCTTCCCCTCTTCTCACATCCTTCTATTTAAGGACTAACACTCCTCCACTATCTTACTCTATCTCTCTTGATAAGTTCGAATTCTTCTCCTTCTACCTCCTCCTTCTATTCTTCTTTTCCTCTGACATTTCAAGGAATCTCTATACTGTGACATAGAGGATTCCATATTTTCTTGTTCTCTTCTCTTTCATATGAGCAGGAACAAAGACAAAAGCATTCTTGTTGAGGCTGACCCTGAACCTAAAAGGACCTTGAAGCGAAATCTAAGAGAAGCTAAAGCACTACTCTCTGTAGAGGACCTAACAGAAATCTTCAAACAAGAAGAAGACATGGCAGCCGAAAACAACAACAATGCCAACAATGCAAGGAAGGTGCTGGGTGACGTTACTACACCTACTCCCGACTTCTATGGGAGAAGCATCTCTATCCCTGCCATTGGAGCAAATAACTTTGAGCTTAAGCCTCAATTAGTTTCTCTAATGCAACAGAATTGCAAGTTTCATGGACTTCCATTGGAAGATCCTCATCAATTTTTAGCCGAGTTCTTGTAAATCTGTGACACTGTCAAGACTAATGGGGTTGACCCTGAGGTCTACAGACTTATGCTACTCCCTTTTGCTATAAGAGACAGAGCTAGGATATGGTTGGACTCACAACCTAAAGAAAGCCTGAACTCTTGGGAAAAGCTAGTCAATGCCTTCTTGGCAAAGTTCTTTCCACCTCAAAAATTGAGTAAGCTTAGAGTGGAAGTCCAAACCTTCAGATAGAAGGAAGGTGCATCCCTCTATGAAGCTTGGGAAAGATACAAACAATTGATCAGAAAGTGTCCTTCTGACATGCTTTCTGAATGGAGCATCATAGGTATCTTCTATGATGGTCTGTCTGAACTGTCCAAGATGTCATTGGATAGTTCTGCTGGAGGCTCTCTTCATCTGACGAAGACGCCTGCAGAAGCTCAAGAACTCATTGAAATGGTTGCAAATAACCAATTCATGTACACTTCTGAAAGGAATCCTGTGAACAATGGGACGAATCAGAAGAAAGGAGTTCTTGAGATTGATACTCTAAATGCCATATTGGCTCAAAACAAAATATTGACTCAGCAAGTCAATATGATTTCTCAAAGTCTGTCTGGAATGCAAGCTGCACCAGGCAGTACTAAGGACGCTTCATCTGAAGAAGAAGCTTATGATCCTAAGAACCCATCAATGGAAGAGGTGAATTACATGGGAGAAACTATGGAAACACCTATAATCCTTCATGGAGAAATCATCCAAATCTCTCATGGAAGGATCAACAGAGACCTCAACAAGGTTTCAACAACAATAATGGTGGAAGAAACAGGTTTAGCAATGGCAAGCCTTTTTCATCATCTTCTCAGCAACAGACAGAGAATTCTAAGCAGAGCCACTCTCACTTAGCAACCATGGTCTCTGATCTAATCAAAACCACTCAAAGTTTCATGACTGAAACAAGGTCCTCCATTAGAAACTTGGAGGCACAAGTGGGTCAGCTGAGTAAGAAAATCACTGAACTCCCTCCTAGCACTCTTCCAAGCAATACAGAAGAGAATCCAAAAGGAGAGTGCAAGGCCATTGACATGACCTACATGTCCGAATTTGGAGAGGAGGAAGAGGCATTGAGCGCCACTAAGGAAGGCCTCAATGGACGTTCACTGGCCTCCAATGAGTTCCCCAATGAGGAACCATGGGAATCTAAGGCTCACACTGAGACCATAGAGATTCCAATGGATTTACTTCTGCCATTCATGAGCTCTGATGAGTATTCTTCCTCTGAAGAGGATGAGTATGTCACTGAAGAGCAAGTTGCTAAATACCTTGGAGCAATCATGAAGCTAAATGACAAGTTATTTAGTAATGAGACTTGGGAGGATGAACCCCCTTTGCTCACCAAAGAACTGGATGACTTGTCTAGGCAGAGATTACCTCAAAAGAGACAAGATCATGGGAAGTTCTCAATACCTTGCGCCATAGGCACCATGACCTTCAAGAAGGCCTTGTGTGACCTAGGGTCAAGCATAAACCTCATGCCCCTCTCTGTAATGGAGAAGCTAGGGATCTTTGAGGTACAAGCTGCAAGAATCTCACTAGAGATGGCAGACAATTCAAGAAAACAAGCTTATGGGCTTGTAGAGGATCTTCTGGTAAAGATTGAAGACCATTACATCCCTGCTGATTTCATAGTCCTAGAGACTGGGAAGTGCATGGATGAATCCATCATCCTTGGCAGACCCTTCCTAGCCACAGCAAAGGATGTGATTGATGTGGACAGAGGAGAATTGATCATTCAAGTGAATGAAGAATCCTTTGTGTTTAAGGCTCAAGGATATCCCTCTGTCACCATGGAGAGGAAGCATGAAGAGCTTCTCTCAAAACAGAGTCAAACAGAGCCCCCACAGTCAAACTCTAAGTTTGGTGTTGGGAGGCCACAACCAAATTCTAAGTTTGGTGTTGAACCCCCACATTCAAACTCTAAGTTTGGTGTTGGGTGGTTCCAACATTGCTCTGAGTATCTTTGAGGCTCCATGAGAGCCCACTGTCAAGCTACTGACATTAAAGAAGCGCTTGTTGGGAGGCAACCCAATGTTATATTTTATCTATTTTCCTTTGTTATTTTATGTTTTCTGTAGGTTGATGATCATGAGAAGTCACAAAATCAGTTAAAAAAGCAAAAACAGAATGAAAAACAGAAAGAAAAATAGCACACCCTGGAGGAAGACCTTGCTGGCGTTTAAACGCCAGTAAGGGTAGCAAATGTGCGTTTAACGCCCAGTCTGGCACCATTCTGGGCATTTAACGCCAGAAAGGGGCACCAGACTGGCGTTAAACGCCAGGAAAGGGCAAGAAGTTGGCGTTAAACGCCAGAAATGGGCACCAGCCCAGCGTTTAACGCCAGAATTGGCATAAAGAGCATTTTTTGCTCGCCACTTGGTGCAGGGATGAATTTTCCTTGACACCTCAGGATCTGTGGACCCCACAGGATCCCCACCTACCCCACCACTCTCTCTCTTCTTCTTCACCCATTCACCAATCACCTCAACCACTCTTCCCCAAAAACCCCTCACCTATCAAATCTCATCTTTCTCTTCACCACTCACATCCATCCTTCATAAAACCTCACCTACCTCACCATTCAAATTCAAACCACTTTCCCTCCCAAACCTACCCTCACATAACCGAACCCTACCCCTCTCTCTACCCTTATATAAACCCATCTTCACCCCTTCATTTTCACACAACCTAAACACTACTTCTTCCCCTTTGGCCGAACCACAAAGCCATCTCCATCTCCTCTATTTCTTCTTCTTCTACTCTCTTCTTTCTTCTTTTGCTCGAGGACGAGCAAACCTTCTAAGTTTGGTGTGGTAAAAGCATTGCTTTTTGTTTTTCCATAACCATTTATGGCATCTAAGGCCGGAGAAACCTCTAAAAAGAGGAAAGGGAAAGCAAAAGCTTCCACCTCCGAGTCATGGGAGATGGAGAGATTCATCTCAAGGGTGCATCAAGACCACTTCTATGAAGTTGTGGCCTTGAAGAAGGTGATCCCTGAGGTCCCTTTCAAACTCAAAAAGAGTGAATATCCGGAGATCCGACATGAGATCCGAAGAAGAGGTTGGGAAGTTCTTACCAACCCCATTCAACAAGTTAGAATCTTAATGGTTCAAGAGTTCTATGCAAATGCATGGATCACCAAGAACCATGATCAAAGTGTGAACCCGGACCCAAAGAATTGGCTTACAATGGTTCGGGGGAAATACTTGGATTTTAGTCCGGAAAATGTAAGGTTGGCATTCAACTTGCCCATGATGCAAGGAGATGAACACCCTTACACTAGAAGGGTCAACTTTGATCAAAGGTTGGACCAAGTCCTCATAGACATTTGTGAAGAGGGCGCTCAATGGAAGAGAGACTCAAGGGGAAGCCGGTTCAACTAAGAAGGCATGACCTCAAGCCTGTGGCTAGAGGATGGTTGGAGTTTATCCAACGCTCAATCATTCTGACTAGCAATCGGTCCGAAGTTACTATAGACCGGGCTATCATGATTCATAGCATCATGATTGGAGCGGAAGTAGAAGTTCATGAGGTTATATCCCAAGAACTTTATAAGGTGGCGGACAAGTCCTCTACCTTGACAAGGTTAGCCTTTCCTCATCTCATTTGTCACCTCTGTTATTCAGTTGGAGTTGACATAGAGGGAGACACCCTCATTGATGAGCACAAGCCCATCACTAAGAAAAGGATGGAGCAAACAAGAGACCCCTCTCATCATGAAATCCCTAAAATGCCTCAAGGGATGCACTTTCCTCCACAAAACTATTAGGAGCAAATCAATACCTCCCTAGGAGAATTGAGTTCCAACATGGGACAACTAAGGGTGGAGCACCAAGAACATTCCATCCTCCTCCATGAAATTAGAGAAGATCAAAGAATCATGAGAGAGGAGCAACAAAGGCAAGGAAGAGACATTGAGGATCTCAAGCACTCCATAAGATCTTCAAGAGGAAGAACAAGCCGCCATCACTAAGGTGGACCCGTTCTTTAATCTCCTTGTTCTTTATTTTTCTATTTTTCGAAAAATCATGCTTATGTCTATCCATGTTTGTGTCTTATGATCATTAGTGTCTTAGTGTCTATGCCTTAAAGTTATGAATGTCCTATGAATCCATCACCTTTCTTGAATGAAAAATGTTCTTAATTGAAAAAGAGAAGAATTGCATGAATTTTAAATTTTATAACAGATTAATTATTTTGATGTGGTGGCAATATTTTGGTTTCTGAATGTATGCTTGAACAGTGCATATGTCTTTTGAATTTGTTGTTCATGAATGGTTGGCTCTTGAAAGAATGATGAAAAAGGAGACATGTTACTGAGGATCTGAAAAATCATAAAAATGATTCTTGAAGCAAGAAAAAGTAGTGAATACAAAAAAAAAGAAGCGAAAAAAAAAGAGGAGAAAGAGAAAAAGAAAGAAAAAGAAAGAAATAAAAGTGTGATCCAAGGAAAAAAGAGTGTGCTTAAGAACCCTGGACACCTCTAATTGGGGACTCTAGCAAAGCTGAGTCACAATCTGAAAAGGTTAACCCAATTATGTGTCTGTGGCATGTATGTATCCGGTGGTAATACTGAAAGACAGAGTGCTTTGGGCCACGGCCAAGACTCATAAAGTAGCTGTGTTCAAAAATCATCATACTTAAGTAGGAGAATCAATAATACTATCCAGATTCTGAGTTCCTATGGAAGCCAATCATTCTGAATTTCAAAGGATAGAGTGAGATGCCAAAACTATTCAGAGGCAAAGAGCTAAAAGCCCCGCTCATCTTATTAATACTGATCTTCATAGATGTTTTTGGAATTCATTGCATATTCTCTTCTCTTTATCTTATTTGATTTCCAGTTGCTTGGGAACAAGCAACAATTTAAGTTTGGTGTTGTGATGAGCGGATAATTTGTACGCTTTTTGGCATTGTTTTTAGTATGTTTTTAGTATGTTTTAGTTAGTTTTTAGTATATTTCTATTAGTTTTTAGTTAAAATTCACTTTTCTGGACTTTACTATGAGTTTGTGTGTTTTTCTGTGATTTCAGGTATTTTCTGGCTGAAATTGAGGGACTTGAGCAAAAATCTGATTCATAGGCTGAAAAGGACTGCAGATGCTGTTGGATTCTGACCTCCCTGCACTCGAAGTGGATTTTCTAGAGCTACAGAAGCCCAATTGGCACGCTCTCAACGGCGTTGGAAAGTAGACATCCTGGGCTTTCCAGCAATGTATAATAGTCCATACTTTGCCCAAGATTTGATGGCCCAAACCGGCGTCCTAAATCAGCTCAAAACTGCCCGGCGTTAAACGCCGAAACTGGCACAAGAATGGGAGTTAAACGCCCAAACTGGCACAAAAGCTGGCGTTTAACTCCAAGAGAAGTCTCTACACGAAAATGCTTCAATTCTCAGCCCAAGCACACACCAAGTGGGCCCGGAAGTGGATTTTTATGTCATTTACTCATCTCTGTATACTCTAGGCTACTAGTTCTCTACAAATAGGACCTTTTGCTATTGTATTTTCATCTTTAGATCTTTGAATCTTTTGATCATGTTTTGGGGGCTGGCCTCTCGGCCATGCCTAGACCTTGTTCTTATGTATTTTCAACGATGGAGTTTCTACACACCATAGATTAAGGTGTGGAGCTCTGCTGTACCTCGAGTATTAATGCAATTACTATTGTTCTTCTATTCAATTCAGCTTATTCTTGTTCTAAGATATTCATTTGCACCCAAGAACATGATGAATGTGATGATTATGTGACACTCATCATCATTCTCACTTATGAACGAGTGCCTGACAACCACTTCTGTTCTACAAGTAAACAAGGCTTGAATGTTTATCTCTTGGATCCCTTGATCGGAATCTTCGTGGTATAGGCTAGAATTGATGGCGGCATTCAAGAGAATCCGGAAGGTCTAAACCTTGTCTATGGTATTCTGAGTAGGATTCAATGATTGAATGACTGTGACGAGCTTCAAACTCCTGAAGGCTGGGCATTAGTGACAGACGCAAAAGAATCACTGGATTCTATTCCAACCTGATTGAGAACCGACAGATGATTAACCGTGCCGTGACAGGGTGCGTTGAACATTTTCACTGAGAGGATGGGAGGTAGCCACTGACAATGGTGAAACCCTACATACAGCTTGCCAGGGAAAGGAGTAAGAAGGATTGGATGAAGACAGTAGGAAAGCAGAGAGACAGAAAGGACAAAGCATCTCTATACGCTTATCTGAAATTCTTACCAATGAATTACATAAGTATCTCTATCTTTATCTTTATGTTTTATTCATCATCCATAACCATTTGAGTCTGCCTGACTGAGATTTACAAGATGACCATAGCTTGCTTCATACCAACAATCTCCGTGGGATCGACCCTTACTCGCGTAAGGTTTATTACTTGGACGACCCAGTACACTTGCTGGTTAGTTGTGTGAAGTTGTGATAAAGAGTTGAGATTGCAATTGAGCGTACCATGTTGATGGCGCCATTGATGATCACAATTTCGTGCACCAATGAGCGGGACTTTTAGCTTTTTGCCTCTGAACAGTTTTGGCATCTCACTTTATCCCTTGAAGTTCAGAATGATTGGCTTCTATAGGAACTCAGAATCCGGATAGTGTTATTGATTCTCCTAGTTAAGTATGATGATTCTTGAACACAGCTACTTTATGAGTCTTGGCCGTGGCCCAAAGCAGTCTGTTTTCCAGTATTACCACCGGATACATCCATGCCACAGACACATAACTGGGTGAACCTTCTCAGATTATGACTCAGCTTTGCTAGAGTCCCCAATTAGAGGTGTCCAGGGTTCTTAAGCACACTCTTTTTGCTTCGGATCACGACTTTAACCGCTCAGTCTCAAGTTTTCACTTGACACCTTCACGCCACAAGCACATGGTTAGGGACAAGCTTGGTTTAGCCGCTTAGGCCAGGATACTATTCCTGTGGGCCCTCCTATCCACTGATGCTCAAAGCCTTGGATTCTTTTTATTTTTACCCTTGCCTTTTGGTTTAAAGGGCTATTGGCTTTTTCTTTTTTTTCTTTTTCTCTTTTTTTCATTTTTTTTGAATTCACTGCTTTTTCCTGCTTCAAGAATCATTTTTATGATTTTTCAGATCCTCAGTAACATGTCTCCTTTTTCATCATTCTTTCAAGAGCCAACAATTTTAACATTCATGAACCAAAAATTCAAAAGACATATGCACTATTCAAGCATTCATTCAGAAAACAAGATAATTGCCACCACATCAAAATAATTAATCTGTTCTAAAATTCGAAATTCATGCAATTCTTCTCTTTTTTAATTAAGAACATTTTTCATTTAAGAAAGGTGATGGATTCATAGGACATTCATAACTTTAAGGCATAGACACTAAGACACTAATGATCATAAGACACAAACATAAATAAAACATAAAGCATAATTTTCGAAAAACAGGAAAATAAAGAACAAGGAAGTTAAAGAACGGGTCCACCTTAGTGATGGCGGCTTGTTCTTCCTCTTGAAGATCTTATGGAGTGCTTGAGCTCCTCAATGTCTCTTCCTTGCCTTTGTTGCTCCTCTCTCATGATTCTTTGATCTTCTCAAATTTCATGGAGGAGGATGGAATGTTCTTGGTGCTCCACCCTTAGTTGTCCCATGTTGGAACTCAATTCTCCTAGGGAGGTGTTGATTTGCTCCCAATAGTTTTGTGGAGGAAAGTGCATCCCTTGAGGCATCTCAGGGATTTAATGATGAGGAATCTCCTCATGTCCATGAGTGGGATCTCTTGTTTGCTCCATCCTCTTCTTAGTGATGGTCTTGTCCTCATCAATGAGGATGTCTCCCTCTATGTTAATTCCAACTGAATTACAGAGGTGACAAATGAGATGAGGGAAGGCTAACCTTGCCAAGGTAGAGGACTTGTCCACCACCTTGTAAAGTTCTTGGGATATAACCTCATGAACTTCTACTTCCTCTCTAATCATGATGCTATGAATCATGATAGCCCGGTCTATAGTAACTTCGGACTGGTTGCTAGTGGGAATGATTGAGCGTTGGATAAACTCCAACCATCCGCTAGCCACGGGCTTGAGGTCATGCCTTCTCAGTTGAACCGGCTTCCCTCTTGAATCTCTCTTCCATTGAGCACCCTCTTCACAGATGTCTATGAGGACTTGGTCCAACCTTTGATCAAAATTGACCCTTCTAGTGTAGGGGTGTTTATCTCCTTGCATCATGGGCAAGTTGAATGCCAACCTTACATTTTCCGGACTAAAATCTAAGCATTTTCCCTGAACCATTGTAAGCCAATTTTTTGGGTCCGGGTTCACACTTTGATCATGGTTCTTGGTGATCCATGCATTGGCATAGAACTCTTGAACCACTAAAATTCTGACTTGTTGAATGGGGTTGGTAAGAACTTCCCAACCTCTTCTTTGGATCTCATGTCGGATCTCCGGATATTCACTCTTTTTGAGTTTGAAAGGGACCTCGGGGATCACCTTCTTCATGGCCACAACTTCATAGAAGTGGTCTTGATGCACCATTGAGATGAATCTCTCCATCTCCCATGACTCGGAGGTGGAAGCTTTTGCCTTCCCTTTCTTCTTTCTAGAGGTTTCTCCAGCCTTAGGTAACATAAATGGTTATGGAAAAACAAAAAGCAACGCTTTTACCACACCAAACTTAGAAGGTTTGCTCGTCCTCGAGCAAAAGAAGAAAGAAGAGAGTAGAAGAAGAAGAAATAGGGGAGATGGAGGGGGCTTTGTGGTTCGGCCAAGGAGGAGAAATAGTGTTTAGGTTGTATGAAAATGAAGGAGTGAGGAAGGGTTTATATAGGGGTGGAGAGAGAGGTAGGTTTGGGAGGGAAAGTGATTTGAATTTGGATGGTGAGGTAGGTGGGGTTTTATGAAGGATGGATGTGAGTGGTGAAGAGAATGGTGGAATTTGATAGGTGAGGGGTTTTTGAGAAAGAGGTATTGAGGTGATTGGTGAATGGGTGAAGAGAGAGAGTGGTGGGGTAGGTGGGGATCCTGTGGGGTCCACAGATCTTGAGGTGTCAAGGATAGCTCATCCCTGCACCAAGTGGCGTGCAAAAATGCCCTTTCTGCCAATCCTGGCATTAAACGCCGGGCTGCTGCCCTTTTCTGGTGTTAAACGCCAGTCTGGTGCCCCTTTCTGATGTTAAACGCCAGTCTGGTGCCCTTTTCTGGCGTTAAACGCCCAGAATGGTGCCAGACTGGGTGTTAAACGCCCATTTACTGCCCTTACTGGCGTTTAAATGCCAGCAAGCTTTTCCTCTAGGGTGTGCTATTTTTCTTTCTGTTTTTCATTCTGTTTTTGCTTTTTCAATTGTTTTTGTGACTTCACATGATCATCAACCTATAGAAAACATAAAATAACAATGGAAAATAGATAAATATAACATTGGGTTGCCTCCCAACAAGCGCTTCTTTAATGTCAGTAGCTTGACAGTGGGCTCTCATGGAGCCTCACAGATGTTCAGAGCAATGTTGGAACCTCCCAACACCAAACTTAGAGTTTGAATGTGGGGGTTCAACACCAAACTTAGAATTTGGTTATGGCCTCCCAACACCAAACTTAGAGTTTAACTGTGGGGGCTCTGTTTGACTCTGTTTTGAGAGAAGCTCTTCATGCTTCTTCTCTATGGTTACAGAGGGATATCCTTGAGCCTTAAACACAAGGGATTCTTCATTCACTTGAATGATCAATTCTCCTCTGTCAACATCCATCACAGCCTTTGCTGTGGCTAGGAAGGTTCTGCCAAGGATGATGGATTCATCCATGCACTTCCCAGTCTCTAGGACTATGAAATCAGCAGGAATGTAATGGTCTTCAATATTTACCAGAACATCCTCTACAAGTCCATAAGCTTGTTTTCTTGAATTGTCTGCCATCTCTAGTGAGATTCTTGCAGCTTGTACCTCAAAGATCCCTAGCTTCTCCATTACAGAGAGAGGCATCAGGTTTATGCTTGACCCTAGGTCACACAGAGCCTTCTCGAAGGTCATGGTGCCTAATGTACAAGGTATTGAGAACTTCCCAGGGTCCTGTCTCTTTTGAGGTAATCTCTGCCTAGTCAAGTCATCCAGTTCTTTGGTGAGCAAAGGGGGTTCGTCCTCCCATGTCTCATTACCAAATAACTTGTCATTTAGCTTCATGATTGCTCCAAGGTACTTAGCAACTTGCTTTTCAGTGACATCTTCATCCTCTTCAGAGGAAAAATACTCATCAGAGCTCATGAATGGCAGAAGTAAATCCAATGGAATCTCTATGGTCTCAGTGTGAGCCTTAGATTCCCATGGTTCCTCATTAAGGAACTCATTAGAGGCCAGTGGACATCTATTAAGGTCTTCCTCAGTGGCGATCACTACCTCTTTCTCCTCTCCAAATTAGGCCATGTTGATGGCCTTACACTCTCCTTTTGGATTCTCTTCTGTATTGCTTGGAAGAGTACTAGGAGGGAGTTCAGTAACTTTTTTACTCAGCTGACCCACTTGTGCCTCCAGGTTTCTAATGGAGGGCCTTGTTTCAGTCATAAAACTTTGAGTGGTTTTGATTAGATCAGAGACCATGGTTGTTAAGTCAGAGTGGCTCTGCTTAGAATTCTCTGTCTGTTGCTGAGAAGATGATGGAAAAGGCTTGCCATTGCTAAACCTGTTTCTTCTACCATTATTGTTGTTGAAACCTTGTTGAGGTCTCTGTTGATCCTTCCATGAGAGACTTGGATGATTTCTCCATGAAGGATTATAGGTGTTTCCATAGGGTTCTCCCATGTAATTCACCTCTTCCATTGATGGGTTCTCAGGATCATAAGCTTCTTCTTCAGATGAAGCGTCCTTAGTACTGCCTAGTGCAGCTTGCATTCCAGACAGACTTTGAGAAATTATATTGACTTGCTGAGTCAATATTTTGTTCTGAGCCAATATGGCATTCAGAGTATCAATCTCAAGAACTCCTTTCTTCTGATTCGTCCCATTGTTCACAAGATTCCTTTCAGAAGTGTACATGAATTGGTTATTTGCAACCATTTCAATGAGTTCTTCTTCTGCAGGCGTCTTCTTTAGATGAAGAGATCCTCCAGCAGAGCTGTCCAATGACATCTTGGACAGTTTAGACAGACCATCATATAAGATACCTATGATGCTCCATTCAGAAAGCATGTCAGAAGGACACTTTCTGATCAATTATTTGTATCTTTCTCAAGCTTCATAGAGGGATTCACCTTCCTTCTGTCTGAAGGTTTGGACTTCCACTCTAAGCTTACTCAATTTTTGAGGTGGAAAGAACTTTGCCAAGAAGGCATTAACTAGCTTTTCCCAAGAGTTCAGGCTTTCTTTAGTTTGTGAATCCAACCATATCCTAGCTCTGTCTCTTACAGCAAAAGGGAATAGCATAAGTCTGTAGACCTCAGGGTCAACCCCATTGGTCTTGACAGTGTCACAGATTTGCAAGAATTCAGCTAAGAACTGATGAGGATCTTCCAATGGAAGTCCACGGAACTTGCAATTCTATTGCATTAGAGAAACTAATTGAGGCTTAAGCTCAAAGTTGTTTGCTCCAATGGCAGGGATAGAGATGTTTCTCCCATAGAAGTCGGGAGTAGGTGCAGTAAAGTCACCCAGCACCTTCCTTGCATTGTTGGCATTATTGTTGTTTTCGGCTGCCATGTCTTCTTCTTGTTTGAAGATTTCTGTTAGGTCCTCTACAGAGAGTAGTGCTTTAGCTTCTCTTTGCTTTTGCTTCAAGGTCCTTTCAAGTTCAGGGTCGGCCTCAACAAGAATGCTTTTGTCTTTGTTCCTGCTCATATGAAAGAGAAGAGAACAAGAAAGTATGGAATCCTCTATGTCACAGTATAGAGATTCCTTGAGATGTCAGAGGAAAAGAAGAATAGAAGGAGGAGGTAGAAGAATTCGAACTTATCAAGAGAGATAGAGTTTGAATTGTTGATAGTGGAGGAGTGTTAGTCCTTAAATAGAAGGATGTGAGAAGAGGGGAAGAATTTTCGAAAATAAATTAAAAGATTTTGAAGAAATTTTGAAAAATTGAAGAATGATTTTCAAAAATTAAAGTTGGGAAAGAAATAAAGTGTGTTTTGAAAAAGATTTTTGAAAGTAGAAATCAAAAAAATATGATTCAAAAGTTATGGTTTTAAAAAGATATGATTGAAAAGATATGATTGAAAAACAATTAAAAAAGATTTGATTTCTAAAATTAATGACTTGGCTAACAAGAAATTTAAAAGATATGATTCAGACATTAAACCTTTCTCAACAGAAAAGGCAACTTACTTGAAATGTTTGAATCAAATCATTAATTGTTGGCAAGTATTTTTGAAAATGGAAAGAAATTGATTTTGAAAATATATGATTTAAAAGATATGATTTGAAAAAGATTTGATTTTGAAAATTTATGAAAACTTGAAAAAAATATTTGAATTTAAAAACAAAATCTTCCCTCTTGTGCCATCCTGGCATTAAACACCCAGAATGGTATTCATTCTGGCGTTTAACGCCCAAAACTCTACCCTTTTGGGCGTTAAACGCCCAGCCAAGTAGGCTAGCGTTTAAATGCCAGTTTTCCTTCCTCACTGGGCGTGTTGAACGCCCAGCTTTTTGGTTTTAAGATTTTATAATTTTTTTTGGATTTTTTTTTTGAAAATTGAGTGGAAAAGAAAAATAAAGGATTCAAAATTCTTAATGAGAATTCCAGGAATCATGCAATGTTAGTCTAAAGCTATAGTCTAAAAAGATTAAACATGGCTAGCCAAGCTTCAGCAGGACATTACATTCAAGAGCTAAATTGATGGGAATCAATCAGCTTTTGTGATGATAAGAACATCACCTTGAAACTCTAGAATTCATTCTTAAGAACTCTGAAGAAAAATACCTAATCTAAGCAACAAGATGAACCGTCAGTTGTCCAAACTCAAACAATCCCCGGCAACGGCGCCAAAAACTTGGTGTTGTTGCCGGATCAAAACTTGGCACTGTTATTGCAGGGAACAAATGCAAAATTGTAGTTAGGACATTTAATTCCCCGGCAACGACGCCAAAAACTTGGTGCACGAAATTGTGATCATTAATGGCGCCATTAACATGGTACGCTCAATTGCAATCTCAACTCTTTATCACAACTTCGCACAACTAACCAGTAAGTGCACTGGGTCGTCCAAGTAATAAACCTTACGCGAGTAAGGGTCGATCCCATGGAGATTGTTGGTATGAAGCAAGCTATGGTCATCTTGTAAATCTCAGTCAGGCGGATTCAAATGGTTATGGAGGATTGATAATTAAAAGATGAATAAAACATAAAATAAAGATAGAGATACTTATGTAATTCATTGGTGAGAATTTCAGATAAGCGTATGGAGATGCTTTGTCCCTTCCGTCTCTCTGCTTTCCTACTGTCTTCATCCAATCCTTCTTACTCCTTTCCATGGCAAGCTGTATGTTGGGCATTACTGTTGTCAATGGCTACAGTCCCGTCCTCTTAGTGAAAATGTTCAACGTGCTCTGTCACAGCACGACTATTCATCTGTCGGTTCTCGATCATGTCGGAATAGAATCCAGTGATTCTTTTGCGTCTGTCACTAACGCCCCACAATCGCGAGTTTGAAGCTCGTCACAGTCATTCATTCCCTGAATCCTACTCAGAATACCACAGATAAGGTTTAGACCTTCCGGATTCTCGAGAATGCCACCATCAATTCTAGCTTATACCACGAAGATTCTGATTGAGGAATCCAAAAGATATCCACTCAAGCCTTGTTTGCATGTAGAACGGAAGTGGTTGTCAGGCACGCGTTCATAAGTGAGAATGATGATGAGCGTCACATAATCATCACATTCATCATGTTCTTGGGTGCAAATGAATATCTTAGAATAAGAATAAGCTGAATTGAATAGAAGAACAATAGTAATTGCATTAATACTCGAGGTACAGCAGAGCTCCACACCTTAATCTATGGTGTGTAGAAACTCCACCATTGAAAATACATAAGAACAAGGTCTAGGCATGGCCGTGAGTCCAGACCCCATGATCTAAGATAGCATAAGACTACTCAAAGATAGCTACTAAGATCTGACCTCAAATACAATAGTAAAAGGTCATATTTATAGAGAACTAGTAGCTTAGGGTTTACAAAAAATGAGTAAATGACGTAAATATCCACTTCCGGGCCCACTTGGTGTGTGCTTGGGCTGAGCATTGAAGCATTTTCGTGTAGAGACTTTTCCTGGAGTTAAACGCCAGCTTTTGTGCCAGTTTGGGCGTTTAACTCCAGCTTTGGTGCCAGTTCCGGTGTTTAACGCCGAGCAGTCTTGAGCTGATTTGAAACGCCTGTTTGGGCCATCAAAACTCGGGCAAAGTATGGACTATTATGTATTTCTGGAAAGCCCAGGATGTCTACTTTCCAACACAATTGAGAGTGCGCCAATTGGGTATCTGTAGCTCCAGAAAATCCACTTCGAATGCAGAGAGGTCAGAATCCAATAGCATCTGCAGTCCTTTTCAGCCTCTGAATCAGATTTTTGCTCAGGTCCCTCAATTTCAGCCAGAAAATACCTGAAATCATAGAAAAACACACAAACTCATAGTAAAGTCTAGAAAAGTGAATTTTAAATAAAAACTACTAAAAATATAATAAAAACTAACTAAAACATACTAAAAACATACTAAAACCAATGCCAAAAAGCGTATAAATTATCTTCTCATCAAACGTATTCATAAAGATGAAGAACGAAGATACATCTTAGAATAGAGAATCAAACACGGATTGAAGATAAAACAATAATACTTTATTAATCCATAAAACTCAGCAGAGCTCCTCCCCTCAACCTAAACGGTTTAGAAACTCATACTGATAGAAAATACAATGAAGAATGTGTAAAGTGTCAAAGGTCTCTGTTTCAATCCCCTTTAAGAATAAAGTTCTCAAATAAATACTAGACTAATGACTAAGGATTACATAAGAAGGGTAAAACAGTCTTTTAGTGCTAAAATCCACTTTCGAGGCCCACTTGGTAAGTGTTTGGGTTGAGCTTGATTGAGATCCACGTGCTAGGAGGTCTCTAGGGTGTTGAACGCTAGCTAGGGGGTCCTTTTTGGGCGTTTGGACGCTGTTCTCTTCTTCCTTGGGCGTTGGATGCTAGAATTGGGCTGGAGGCTGGCGTTGAACGCCAGTTTTGGGCCTTCAAATATGAAGCAAAGTATGGACTATTATACATTGCTAGAAAGCTCTAGATGTTAGATTTTCATAGCAGTTAAGAACGCTCTATTTGGACTTCTGTAACTTCAGAAAAGCTCTTTAAAGTGCAAGGACGTCAGATCCTGACAGTATCTGCAGTGCTTTCTCTGCCTCTGAATTAAACTTTTGCTCCAACTCCTCAATTTCAGCCAAAAAATACCTGAAATTGCATAAAAAACACACAAACTCAAAGTAGAATCCAACGAGGTGGAGGTGCATGAGGTGATCGCTCAGGAGTTTACAGAGTAGCTGAAAAGTCCTCCACCACTGGGAGACTGGCTTTCCCTCATCTCATCTACCGCCTATGTGCAGCAGCTGGAGCTCACATTGAGGGAGATACCCTAATTGGTATTGAGAGACCAATCACAAAGAGGGGTATGGATCATATTAGAGAGTTTAGACATGGACAGCAGCAGGAGCCAGTCCCATTGCCTCCTCAGGATCTTCCGGAGATGCCTCAGGGAGTTTACTTCCCTCCTCATAATTACTAAGATCAATTGACCACATCTTTAGGGGAGCTGGCATCATCAGTCGATCAGCTGCGGCTAGAGCATTAGGATCACGCTGCGCTCCTACACTAGATGATGGAGGAGCAGAGGAGGTAGGAGTGTGATATAGAGGAGCTTAAACGCTCCAGAGGATTCTTCAGAGGTAGCAGCAGCCACCATCACTGAGGTTGTCTAGTTTTACTCTCTCTATCTTTATTTTATCTCTTTTTTCTAGTATTTAATTGTATTATCTGTTTTCTATTCTAAACTGTATGATCACTCTTAGGATTTCTTTACTTTCTAGTTTAGTAGTTTATTTTTAAAAAAATTTCAAGATATCTTATGTGTTACGGATCAAGCTTAAAATGAAAAATCTATTGAAAAATAAGTACTAAGATGCATGAGATCTTGAGTTATATTATAAGTTACTCTAGTTGCTTAGAGGTGGTGGCCTCATCTCTATTTCTGAATGTATGAATTAACTATGCATCTATGATATTGGAGTTGAGTATATTGGTTCTGGAGGAATAGGAACTTAGAGACATATTATTGATTCTCTGAAATAAGAAAAGATTGATTCTTGAGGCAAAATAAACAGCAAAAAGAATTAAAAATAAAAGAAAATTCAAAAGAAGATGTCAAAGGCTTTGAGAATCAATGGTTAGGAGGGTCAAAACTGATCTAAAAGCTCAAAAGAGTAGTTTTTCCTAACCATATGCTTGTGATGTGATAGTGTCAAGTAACCCTTGAGACTGAACACTTAAAGTCGTGACCAATTGCTGTTACAGAGTATGCCTAAGGCTCTGAGCACCACTGTTTAGGATAAATAAAAGAAAAGTTAGAACTCAAGGAATTCCCTAGTTAAGTGCTTATGGTGTTCTTGTTTCAAGTTAAGCTTGAAAAAAAAAACACTTAGAGTCACGATTAGGCTCAAGGTGCAAAGAACCAAGGAAAAGAAAAGTTGTGTTTAAGAATCAATTAGAGCCTAAAGAAGAGAATCAATAATATCATCTGAGTTCTAGTTTTGAAGGATTTCAGTATTTCTGAGCTTCAAGGGATAGTGAGATGCCGAAACTATTCAGAAATCGAGTGTCATTAGCCCCATTCAGTAACCAAACCTGAATGACAACTCAAGTCTTGTGTATTTTCTCTTCTGGGTCCTATATTATTTTTGGTTGCTTGAGAACAAGCAACAGTTTAAGTTTGGTATTATGATGCGTGAGCATCTTATACCCTTTTTGGCATCATTTTCTAGTTGTTTTTAGTTAGATTTTATTTATTTTTACCTGATTTTTGTGCAAAAATCACCTTTGGATGATACTTTAAGCTTTTCTTGTGTTTTTATGATTTTAGGTAAAATTCGGAGCAATTTGGCAGAGTTTGGAGCTAAAAAGGAAAATGCTGTAAGCATCCCCCCTGGGCGTTGAATGCCCATCCGGCGTTTAACGCCAGCAGGGGACACAGGCTAGCAACGTTGCACTTCCCCCCAGCATTTAACATCCATCTCTGGAGTTAAATGCCAGCAGCAGTCTGAATCCACTTCTTTGGGCCTCTCAAGTGGATTTTGCAGCTCTTAGCTTATTTTATTTTTTTGTAATTTTTAATTGCAAATAATATCTTTTAGGTTTAAGATTTATTATTTTATTTTATTTCCTTATCAAATTAGGTTAGTATTTAAGGAATAAGATGCACCCTTTCTAGGGCATCTTGCATCACGTATCATTAGACGTTTTCAGAATCCTATTTTCTCTGTAAGTTATGAGTAACTAAACCTTTTGGTTAAGGTTTGGAGCTCTATTTATTTCTATGGGTTAAGATTATTCTTCTTCTATTTTAATTTATATTTGATTCAATTCTAAGGTTTGTTTTCGTTCTTAATCTTATGAATTGGGTGGAACGAGAGTATGGCCCTTTTCTACACGAGTTCTTGTAATTCTCAAATAGTTATCCCCCTTGAACTACAGCTTGAAAACATTCCTCTTAGACGGCTAATTATACAAACTGATGGGGATAAGCAACATCTATTCATCCGATTTGGGGTGATTAGGGCCTTCGTGGTATAAACTAGTTTTCTGAACTTCACCCTCTAATATAAGTTAAGTGACCACGAGAGTGGCGGTTGATGAATGTTAGAAGAGGATAAATCGCTAAGAGATTAGGGTTTAAACACTTATGGTTTGTTATAGAATGAATCATTCATTATTAAAATAGTTGGTAAGACATTTTAATCCGAAAAAAGTAAACATCTCTAAAACCTTAACTATTTTCTCACATTGTTTTAACACCAAACTATTTATTGCTTTTCTTAATTGCTTATTATTTTTATGCATTTACAACAACAACCCTAAGTCCAACCTTGTTACTATTTGCCTAACTAAGTCCAACCTGACAACCATTGCTTGCTCAGTCCGACAATTCTCGTGGGATCAACCCTCACTCACCTGAGGTATTACTTGGATGACCCGGTGCACTTGCCAGTTAAGCTGTGAAAAATTCGATTTCCCGCACCAAGCACCTCGCACAGCTATGCCAACCACAAGATTTTGAATGAAATTAGGGGTGATCTTTGACTGGCTGATGCAGTAGGAAACTACCCCGTAAGAATATTGTAAAGTCCAAACTCCTTTACAAAAAGGAGACCATTCAGTAAGCCAAAGGACTGGTTGAGAAAGAAGATGCAAGCCGATACAGAAAATAGAGGACTATTAGTAGAAGCAATTTTATCGCATTTCTCGTCTCTCGCTTAGCTCTGTGTCCTCACTCCGACATGCCCTGGGCCAAGAAAAGTAGTCCTTTCATTGGTTAATAGGATTACAGTTAATGGTACTTAACGGGATAGACCGATCATCCCTTTCTTCCTTCTACTTAGGGGTGCTCATGGGCGGGGTGAAATTGGATTCGATGTGACCCAGACCCGAACCAAAATATATACCAGACCTATTTGTTAGACGCGAACCCAGCCCTAAACCCAATAAAACTTACACACTTTCGGGCTATAATTATGCCGAGTAAAAACCGGGTGAAAATCGGGCCGTTAACATAACCTTCTTGTAAGCTAGCATGTAAAAATATCCAAATTTTCAATACTCCAACCATTATTTGACATGGTAAAATTCACTTAAAAAAATATAACAAGAACCAACGCTTCTCGAAAATTAAAGTATAACCACAATCAATACTAATATTATCTAATAACACTAAATATTTAAATCAATACAAATAACACAATATTATGCATTAGTCTAAAGTCTTATGCATTTGAACCATAAAACATTAACTTATAGTCTTATAATGACTAATAACACAAAATATTAAGGTTTACAATACTTAAATTCCACATAAGAATAGCCATCATCCATTACTAATAACACAAAATATTAATTGTGTATAATGATCGGGCCACCGGGTCGAGTTCGGGTGACCCGAGCTATGACCTAGATCAGACTCGAAATAATGACCGGGTCTATTTTTGAGATCCTTACCCGACCCTAAATCTAGTGAAATCACACCAAATTAGCTCATAAAATGTTCGGAACCGAACCAGGTCTTCGGATTGGACCGAGCCATGCACACCCCTACTTCTACTAGTTCTGGAGTCAAGCTAGCAAACAATTTGTTAGATATAGGTCAATCATGGATTCAAGCTATAATAAACAACACTAATAATAATACTTATACTACTATTTAATTTATTTATAAAGCATGTTGCATCGATACTTATTATTATTACTTTTTTTTAATCTCATAAAAATTGCTGAATTTCTTTTTAAACAAATTCAAATTTGACATAATATTTTTTTACTAGCCATATTAAAATATATCATTATTATAAAGTTAATTCATAATTTTATGTTAGATTTTTTGTGTTTTCATTCTAATTTATTATTTTCTAACTTTTTTAATTACTTGAAAATAATAAAAATAACAAATAAATATGTATATTTGTATAACTCTAATATAAAAATTTTATGTTTCTTAATTTTTTCTTTAAATAAATGAATTTAAATTTTTAAAATAATAAATTATACAAAATTATCAAATATATAAATATTTTTTAGCAATTAAGTTCAACTAATTTGTATTATATTTTAGTTGAATAATTATATAAAATTATATACAAATTATAAAATAAATATTTTATAAAATATTTTTAATATAAAATATTTTAAATTTATTATTAATTTATATATTATCTAATAAATTTTTATATAATATTAAAATACATTATATAATATAATTAATTTAATTCTGCTTATTATGCAATTCTCACTCAAGGTATTTTAGATTTGAGAACTGGACCGTATCAATATGCAAAATTATAGAAGTAGTTAACTTAGTGAAGCTAGAATTTAATTATCATTGATAGATCTTAAATCGAGTTAAACCCCAAAGTGGTCCTTGAGATTCACAAAATGCATCGATTTAGTCCCTAACTTCCCAATTGCACTAATTAAGTCCTCCAGATTGGAAAAAATGCATCAAGGTGGTCCCCCTCGTGTTTTCCGGTTATGTTCGTTGCCGGCGGGAGTGACGTGGCTAATGAGTGCCACGCTGGAGGAGTGTAAAACGTCGTCGTATTGGGTTTTGGCGCTAAACCCACAAATAGACGACACCGTATCTGTGTAAGCATATACAAAATGTTCAAACCCCCCTCCCCCAATATTCAAAGATCACTTCGTCTTCTTCATCTTCCCTTGAACTGAAAGCACCAAAACCTGGCATTGGAGAGCCCTGGTGTAGATTTTCGGAGTGAAACAATTTGGAATTCAGAGGAGCGTGATCAGCGTTGGCTGAAGATCGGTGAAGGAAGGAACAAAGATTCTGCATGAAATCTCCTGTGACAAAGGTAGGCATGGAGTATATTATATAGCCTTGTTCTGTTTTACATAGTGGTAAGTGATGCGGTATTTTACAACCCACACTACTAACCGGCAAGTGCACCGGGTCGTACCAAATAATACCTTACGTGAGTAAGGGTCGATCCCACGAGGATTGATGGATCAAGCAACAATGATTGATTGATTGGCTTAGTTAGGCAAGCAAAAATTGGTTTTGAGATGTTCAAAAGGTTTAAGTTCGAACTCAGAATATCAAAAGGATAGACAAATAAATAAGTTGGGAATAAAATATTGATAAAACAGTTAAGGTTTCAGAGTTATCTATTTTCCGGATTAACTTTTATTACTAACTAATTTAATCATGCAAGATATAATTTCATGGCAAACTATATGTGACTAGACCCTAATTCCTTAGACCTTCCTAGTCTCCTCTAAAATTCATTAATTGCCAATTCATTGGTCAATTAATTCCAATTAGAAGGTGATGATCAATTTCTAGTTTATATGCTAAAAGAATCCTAATTATCCAAAAATAAAGGGATTATATGTCACGTATCCCGTTAAATACAAACAATTAGAAATTCAGTATAATATGTTTTCAAGCTGTTGTTCAAGTAAAGAGCTTTTCCAAATTTTACAAGAACTCAATTAGAACATGGGTCATACTTCCGTTCCACCCACATTCATAAAATAAAGAACAAAACCAATTATTGAAATATAAATCAAGACATGAATTAAATTAAAAAGATCAAACGAATTAATCCATGAAAATAGACAGAGATCCTAACCTTAACAGTGGAGGATTAGTTGCTCATGGTTCAGAATAGAAAAGTAGGATTTAGGTAAACTATTTCTGATCTGAATGTACAGAGTTCCAATCTAATGGCATGTAAATTTTTATTTATAACTAATCCTAATGAATTTAAAATCTAATTAACAGATCTTCAGTTGATGGGTGGGGACCACTTGATTTGTCCATTCTACAGCTTCTAATCTGTGTTTTCTGGGCTAGAAACTGGGTCAAAACAGCCCAGAAATCGCTCCCAGCATTTTTTTGTATTTTTCTGCACGTAACGCATGTGACGCGTCCGCGTCGTCCACGCGTTCGCGTCATTTGTGCAGATTCCAGTCCACGCGTTCGCGTTAGGCACGCAATCGCGTCATTGCGATTTCTCCATTCCACGCGGTCGCGTGAGCCATGCGTCCGCGTCGGTCTTCGCTGGTCATCTCTTTGGTTTCTTCTTTTTCTCTGCAGAAACTTCATCAAATCCATCCGAATGCTACCTAAAATAAATATAATTACACAGAACTCAAAATAGCATCCATAGTGGCTAAAATATAATTAATTCTCAATTAAACTCAACAATTTAAGTGCAAATTCACTAGGAAAAGATAGACAAGATGCTCACGCATCACAACACCAAACTTAAACTGTTGCTTGTCCTCAAGCAACCAAAACTAATATAGGCTTGGGATGTGAATTTGCATGAGAATGAGAGTTTGATTAAGCTCATGTCTCTTTTTATAGTGGGGTTTATAACTGTAATCCTGAATAGATTTGGCATCCCACTCTTCTTTGAATCAGGAGGATGTCATTGTCCTTCGGAATTAGAATCCAGATAATATTACGAATTCTCTGATCTTTATATTTCAGTTTAATCCTTGAACACAGCAAAATTTACTTTAATTGCACCTTGAGCCTAGCCGTGACTTTAAATGTTTTGTCTCAAGGATTACTTGACACAGAAACACCACAAGCACTTAACTGGGGAACTCCCTTTGAGTTCTGATTTTTCTTTCAGTTACTCCCAGACAGTGGTGCTCAAAGCCTTTGGCATACTCTGTTAAACGCACTTGGTCTCGACTCTAAGTGTTCTGTCTCAAGGATTACCTGACACAATCACACCACAAGCATATGACTAGGGAAACAACTCTTTGAGCTTTTAATCATGTCTGACCTCCCTAGTCATTGATGCTTAGAGCCTTGAACCTTGCTTTTATTATTATTTATTTATTTAAAATATATATATATATATATATATTTTTTTTTTCTTTTGCTGTTTCTTTTGCTTCAAGGATTAAATTTTTGTTTATTTCAGAGAAGTCATAATAATTCTCTAAATTCCTGTTCCTTATACATCAACATCCCTTGATTCAAATTCAAATATGCACTGTTTATTTCATGCATTCAAAAATCACAAAAATTACCACCACATTTAAGTAAATAAGACTATTTTTAGAATTAAACTCAATTTCTCATGCAATACATCACTTATTTTTCTTTTCTTTTTAGATTCAAGTTCAGTGAGTGGTACATGAAACATCTTTTCAGAATTCTAACTAATAAAGGATCATGCAACAAGCAGAGCAAAATAGCAGAAAACCGGAACATAACATAGAAAAAGAGGGGAGGAATAAAAAATGAAAGGAACTCAACCACCTTAGTTATCCTAGCGGTCGCTCTATTCTTCAGGTTGTGCTCCTCACTGAAGATGATTCGCCTCGCTTTTGTGCCAGAAAACCAATAAGCGTAGCGTCAACACCAAACTTAAAGGTTTGCTTGTCCTCAAGCAAAGAAGAACTGAAAATAGAAAGAGAGAAATTATTATGAAGAAAGAAAAAGAAGAGGATAAAAGAATAAGAGAGAATAAGGATTGGGGGAGAGAGAAAGAAAACTGGGCGGCGCAAACGACATGTTCGCGTACGGCATGCGTACGCGTGGGTTGCGCATTCTTCATAATGACGCGTTAGTGTCAGGCACGCGTCCGCGTGCCATGGATTTTGTGTGATTCGCGTAAAGCTAGCCAAGCGCCCGCACGACTCTCTGTTCATATGGCTTGGGAGCTAATTATTCATTCGACGCGTTCGCGTCATACACGCGCTCGCGTGGATGGCCATATGTGCGACTGACGCGAATGCGTCAGTCACGCGTCCGCGTGATCAAATTTGTGCTTTTAGCACACTTCTTGCCCCAAGCCAGCACAACTCTCTGCCCAATTTTATTTTTCACTTAAGCATGATCGACGCGTTCGCGTCGGTGACGCTTGCGCGTCATATGTGGTTTTTTTTTAGCTTGAGGTGTTCGATTCCTGGAATAACATAACTGCATGATCAGAAAATTAGTAAGAACTCAATAAAATAACTAAGAAAACTACTACAATGAAAAATAAAAATAGCTAGGGATACGAAATTATCGGGTTGCCTCCCGACAAGCGCTTCTTTATCGTCACTAGCTTGACGGTCAGCTCCTCTAAGGAGGAGGATCATAGGGACTCAGCTCTTCACCCCTTACTTTAAACTTCTTTCCTGTGTCTCCATAACGTAGCTCAATATGCTCTAGAGAGAGGATTCTGATTACTGTATAAACCCATGCTGGATTGCTGGTCAACACCACCTTCATTCCTGGGGAGAAACCTTCAGTGGGGATCTTTTTGTTTCTCCATCCTCTGGGTACTTTCTTCTTTTTGGGAACCTCCTCCTTGGTAGATGATGTATTCCCAACACCAAACTTAGGTTTGATGTCAGGAGGAATTTTATTGATTGTTGCCAAGGGAGGTTTGAGCTGCAGATTCTGCTGTGTATCATCAGGGGGTTTTTGAAGATTCGGATCAATAAGCTCAGCCTGCATGCACCTCTCTTCTTCACCTGTTGGATGTATATCTTTGAAGACATGAAAGACCAGTTGCTCATTATGCACTCTAAGCACTAATTCACCCACTTCTACATCAATCAGAGCTCTTCCAGTGGCTAGGAACGGTCTTCCTAGAATTATAGAGGCATTCTCATCCTCCCCCGTGTCAAGAATCACAAAGTCTACTGGGAGGACGAATTTACCCACTTTAACCAATATATTTTCCACTAATCCGTATGCAGGCTTCATAGATTTGTCTGCCATCTGCAATGCTATCTTTGTGGGTTATGCCTATTGGATTTGCAGCTTCTTCATCACAGATAAGGCCATTAGATTTATGCTTGCCCCCAGATCACATAGGGCTTTCTCAAAGGTTGTGCTCCCAATGGTGCATGGAATTTGAAAGCTCCCTGGATCTGGCATCTTCTTTGGCAAGTTATTCTGAATTACAGCACTACATTCCTTAGTCAGGACTACTGTCTCATCTCCCTTTAAATGCTTTTTCTTTGACAACAGCTCCTTCATGAATTTGGCATAGATAGGCATTTGCTCCAAAACCTCAGTAAAAGGAATATTGATTTGTAATTTTCTGAAGATTTCCAAGAACTTTGAGAACTGCTTGTCCTTGGTCTCCTTTTGAAGTCTATGAGGATATGGCATCTTAGGTTTGTACTCAGGAGCCTTTGGCAGTGTAGGATAAGTGTTAAGAAAGTCTGGGAATGGGTTGTCTGCATGCTTTTGAGGGGTGTGCTCTACTTCTTCCTTCTTCTCCTCTAGAGCTTCTTTTTCAACTAACTTTTCATTGACCTTGGTCTTAGAACCAGCTACTTTACCACTTCTCAATTGAATAACCTTGCAATCTTCTCCTGAGTTCACCACTGTATCACCTTGAAATGTACTTGTAGACTTCTCAAGTATTTGCTTGCTCGGTTGGCCCACTAGCACCTCTAAATTTCTAATTGAGGCTCTAGTTTCCTGCATAACTTGTGCTTCCGTACTTGCCACTTGTCCATTTATCACGGAGATAGCCTTGCATTCCTCTCTTGGATTTGAAATTGTGTTACTAGGAAGGTGGTGCATGAATTTGCAATCCGTACAACTGACCAGCAAGTGCACTGGGTCGTCCAAGTAATACCTTACGTGAGTAAGGGTCGATCCCACGGAGATTATTGGTTTGAAGCAAGCTATGTTTATTTTATTAATCTTAGTCAAGATGCCAATAAGATTATTTGGATTTAATTGTAAGAAGTAAAAGTGTTTGGAATAAGTAATTGTTACTTCATTAATGGAGGATATGTTGGAGTTTTGGAGATGCTTTGTCCTCTGAATTTCTGCAATGTAATATTCAACTCAATTGTTTGTAAAGTTCCATCCATGGCAAGCTGTATGTAGGGTGTCACCATTGTCAGTGGCTACTTCCCATCCTCTCAGTGAAAACGGTCCAGATGCTCTGTCACAGCACGACTAATCAGCTGTTGGTTCTCGATCATATTGGAATAGGATCCATTGATCCTTTTGCATTTGTCATCACGCCCAGCAATTGCGAGTTTGAAGCGCATCACAGCCATTCAATCCTTGAATCCTACTCGGAATACCACAGACAAGGTTTAGACTTTTCGGATCCTCAAGAGTGGCCGCCATCAGTTCTAGCTTATACCACGAAGATTCTGATTAAGGAAGCTAAGAGATGATCATTCAATCTGATGTAGAACGGAGGTGTTTGTCAGGCACACGTTCATGGATTGAGGAAGGTGATGAGTGTCAAGGATCATCACCTCCTTCACAATTAAGCACGAAGGAACATCTTAGATAGGAACACACACACGTTTGAATGGAGAAATAGAAACAATTGCATTAATTCATTGAGACGCTGCAGAGCTCCTCACCCCCAACAATGGAGTTTAGAGACTCGTGCCATCAAAGTGTATAAAATTCAGATCTGAAAATGTCATGAGATACAAATTAAGTCTCTAAAAGTTGTTTAAATAGTAAACTAATAACCTAGGTTTACAGAAAATGAGTAAACTATAATAGATAGTGCATAAATCTATTTCTGGGGCCCACTTGGTGTGTGCTGGGGCTGAGACTTAAGCTTCTCACGTGCCTAGGCTGTTTTGGGCGTTCAACGCCAGGTTGTAACCTGTTTCTGGCGTTGAACTCCAACTTGTAACTTGTTTCTGGCGCTGGACGCCAGACTGCAACATGGAACTGGCGTTGAACGCCAGTTTACGTCGTCTATCTTCACGCAAAGTATGAACTATTATATATTGCTGGAAAGCCCTAGATGTCTACTTTCCAACCCAACTGAGAGCGCGTCAATTAGACTCCTGTAGCTCTAAAAATTCTATTCCGAGTGCAGGGAGGTCAGGATCCAACAGCATCAGCAGTCCTTTTTCAGCCTAACTCAGATTTTTGCTCAGCTCCCTCAATTTCAGCCAGAAAATACCTGAAATCACAGAAAAACACACAAAATCATAGTAAAGTCCAGAAATATGATTTTTTTCTAAAAACTAATTAAAACATGCTAAAATCTACATGAAATTACCCCCAAAAAGCGTATAAAATATCCGCTCATCACAACACCAAACTTAAACTGTTGCTTGTCTCCAAGCAACTAGATGATCAAAATAGGATAAAAAGAATTTAAGGAGTAATAAAATCTCCGAGTTTTAAGTGAAGCTCAGATTCTAATTTAGATGAGCGGGGCTAGTAGCTTTTTGTTTCTGAACAGTTTTGGCATCTCCCTTTATCCTTTGAAATTCAGAATGATTGGCATCCATAGGAACTCAGAATTCAGATAGTATTATTGATTCTCCTAGTGTAGTATGTTGATTCTTGAACACAGTTACTTTATGAGTCTTGGCCGTGGCCCTAAGCACTTTGTTTTCCAGTATTACCACCGGATACATAAATGCCACAAACATATGACTGGGTGAACCTTTTCAGATTGTGACTCAGCTTTGCTAAAGTCCCCAGTTAGAGGTGTCCAGAGCTCTTAAACACACTCTTTTTGCTTTGGATCACGACTTTAACCACTCAGTCTCAAGCTTTTCACTTGGACCTGCATGCCACAAGCACATGGTTAGGGACAGCTTGATTTAGCCGCTTAGGCCTGGAATTACTTCCTTGGGCCCTCCTATCCACTGATGCTCAAAGCCTCGGATCCTTTTCACCCTTGCCTTTTGGTTTTAAGGGCTATTGGCTTTTTCGTTTTCTTGATCCAATGATTTCTTGTACAAGTTTTTTTTTCACTGCTTTTTCTTGCTTCAAGAATCAAATTCATGACTTTTCAGATCATCAATAATATTTTTCGTGTTCCTCATTCTTTCAGGAGCCAACATTCGTAAAATTCAGGATAAAATATGCACTGTTCAAGCACTCATTCAGAGAACAAAAAGTATTGCCACCACATATAATTAATTATAATTTTTATTATTAAGAACTCGAAAAATATAAATTACTTCTTTATTCTAAAAATCTACTATTTTATTCATGTCTGATGATGATGAGAAAAATAATTTATAACTTAATTGGAAATAAAACCAGAATAGATACGCTAATTACTACTACTACTACTACTGTATAACTTCTAAGGTAAATTTCTATAATAACACTATCACAGAGTTAAAGCTAAAATTAGAACTCAACAACCTGTGTTTTGGGAAGTGGATGTTCCTCTGATCTATGGGGTGCTTGGTCCTTCAAGGATTAATTTCTGGCGCTTCAGCTCCCTTAAATTACGCCATTGCTCTTCTTGTTCCTTAAGTAGTTTGCAAAGCATGCTACTTTGATTCTTCTGTTCTTCCTTTATTTGGTTCATAGCTTCTTGCAATTTGGAAATAGATGCCTCAAGATGTTCCCAATATTCGAATTGAGGAAGTTCTGGGAGGACTTCTTGTGCTCTCCTCTTGATTGGATTATCCTGCAGCTGTTGTCTTTCCATTGATATTTTAGTGATTGGCCTCTCAACTGAGATATACTCTGTTGTTCCCATCTTCACTCCGGCATCTCTGCAGAGCATAGAAATTAAGCTTGGATAGGCCAATCTGGCATCCTTGGAATTCTTGTTTGCTATTTTGTATAGTTCACACGAGATCAGTTGATGAACTTCTACTTCTTTTCCCAACATGATGCAATGAATCATCACTGCTCTTTTAACAGTAACTTCAGAACGGTTGCTGGTAGGCAATATAGAACGCCCAATAAAATCCAGCCAGCCTCTGGCAGCTGGTTTGAGATCTTCTCTTTTGAGTTGATTTGGGATGCTAGTGGTGCTGGTGGTCCACCTGGCTTCAGGGATGCATATATCCTCTAGAATCTTGTCCAGGCCTTTGTTTACCCTCATTATTCTCCTATTAAAGGAGTCTGGGTCATCCTTCAGTTGAGGAAGCTTAAAGATCTCCCTGATTTTGTCAGGATGGGTGTGAACAATCTTTCCTCTGACTAAGGTTCGATGATCATAGAGGGCAGCTCCAATTATTCTTTGCCTGTCTGTCTGCCATAGATTTGCATAGAACTCCTGAACCATATTCATTCCCACTTTCGTTTTAGGATTAGCTAGGATTTCCCAGTTCCTGTTTCGAATTTGTTCTTGGATCTCCGGATATTCATCTTCTTTCAGATCGAACTTGACTTCCGGGATCACTGATCTTAGACTCATTATTTTGTAGTAATGGTCTGAATGTTCTTTAGTTAAGAACTTCCCTTGATTCCAAAGTGGCTTTGAAATATTCTCTTTCTTACCTCTTGGGTTGGGTTGTTTTCCTTTAGGGGCCATGATCAAAGTGAGTATGTTTTTGTGATCACGGATAAGCACACCAAACTTAGAGGTTTGCTTGTCCTCAAGCAAAAGAAAAGAGAGAAGAGGGATAGAAGGAGAGCAGGTGTAGAATGGTGGATGATGAGAGGGGCACCGAAAGTGGATATAAAGGGAGGGGGTGGGTTTTCGAAAATAAGAAAAAGATATAAGATAAAAGATATGATTTATAAAAGATAACTATGATAAGAAAAGAACATAATTTAAAAAGATGATATTTAAAAATAAATCTTTAATTTGAAAAAGATTTTAAAAGATAATTAAGTTTTAAAAAAAATTGGAAAAAGAGTTGGATTGGATTGGAAAAAGGTTTATGTTTATGTATGAAGCTATATTATTTTTGAAAAAAGGATTTTAGAAATTAGGGTTCTTAGAAAACTATTTTGATTTGAAGGAGGACATTTTGAAACATGTTTATGCAAGAAATCATGATTTGAGACATAAAAATTTGGAAAATTTGTAAAGAAAAACGAATTTTACCTCCTCCCCACCATCCTGGCGTTAAACGCCCAAATGCTGCATGTTTTGGGCGTTTAACGCCCAATTGCTGCTTCTCCTGGGCGTTCAACACCCAGCTGTTGCTTCTTTCTAGCGTTGAACGCCAGGCAGTCCTTTGTTACTGGGCGTTTTTCTAAACGCCCAGGATGCTGTAATTCTGGCGTTAAACGCCCAGAAAGAGCTTCTTTCTGGCGTTCAACACCAAGAAGATGCTCCTTTCTGGCGTTCAACGCCCAGAAGATGCTCCTTTCTGGCGTTCAACGCCCAGTGGATGCTTCTTTTGGGCATTCAACGCCCAAAACATTTCTTACTGGCTTTTTCACGCCAGTGAGCTTCCAAATTCCCCTGTAACTCTGTGAATTCAATCAATTGCTTTTTTACCTTGAAGATACTTTGACATATACCTGTAAAAATCAATTAATTAACAAAAATAAATAAAAATTAAATTAAATTTTGTGAATGGCTGGGTTGCCTCCCAGCACGCGCTTCTTTAATGTCGTTAGTTGGACTATTACTGAGCTTTAATTAAGTCTCAGTTTTGAGCATTCTTGCTCAAAATTGCTTTCAAGATAATGTTTAACTCTCTGTCCATTAACAATGAACTTTTTGTTGGAGTCATTATCCTGAAGCTCTACGTATCCATATGGTGATACACTTGTAATTACATATGGACCTCTCCACCGGAATTTTAATTTCCCGGGGAATAATTTGAACCTAGAATTAAATAGCAGAACTTTCTGCCCCGGCTCAAAGACTCTGGATGATAATTTCTTATCATGCCATCTTTTTGCTTTCTCTTTGTAAATTTTTGCATTCTCAAAAGCATTGAGTCTAAATTCCTCTAGCTCATTTAACTGAAGCAATCGTTTTTCTCCAGCTAACTTGGCATCAAGGTTCAGGAATCTGGTTGCCCAGTAGGTCTTATGTTCCAGTTCCACTGGCAAGTGACATGCCTTTCCATACACAAACTGGTATGGAAAGGTCCCTATAGGGGTCTTGAATGCTGTTCTGTATGCCCACAGAGCATCATCTAAGCTTCTTGCCCAATCCTTTCTACGGTTAATTACAGTCTGTTCCAGGATTCTTTTAAGTTCTCTGTTAGAGACTTCAGCTTGCCCATTTGTCTATGGATGATATGGAGTGGCTACCCTGTGGCTAACTCCATAACGAACCAAAGCAGAGTAAAGCTGTTTATTGCAGAAATGAGTGCCCCCATCACTGATTAATACTCTAGGGGTACCAAATCTGCTGAAGATGTGTTTTTGGAGGAATTTTAACACTGTTTTAGTGTCATTAGTAGGTGTTGCAATAGCTTCCACCCATTTGGATACATAATCCACTGCCACCAGAATATAAGTGTTTGAGTATGATGGTGGGAAAGGTCCCATGAAGTCAATACCCCATACATCAAACAACTCAATCTCCAAGATCCCTTGTTGAAGCATGGCATAACTGTAAGGCGGATTACCAGATCTTTGGCAACTGTCACAATTAAGTACAAATACTCGGGAATCTTTATAGAGAGTAGGCCAGTAGAAGCCACATTGGAGGACTCTTGTGGCTGTTCGCTCACTTCCAAAATGTCCTCCATAATGGGATCCATGGCAATGCCATAGAATCTTCTGTGCTTCTTCTTTAGGCACACATCTATGGATTACTCCGTCTGCACATCTCTTAAAGAGATATGGCTCATCCCAAAGATAATACTTTGCATCCGTGATCAGCTTCTTTGATTGCTGCCTACTATATTCTTTGGGTATGAATCTCACTGCCTTGTAGTTTGCAATGTCTGCAAACCATGGCACTTCCTGGACGGCAAAGAGTTGCTCATCCGAAAAGTTTTCAGAGATCTCAGTAAGAGGGATGGACGCCCCTTCTACTGGTTCTATTCGGGACAGGTGGTCTGCTACCTGATTCTCTGTCCCTTTTCTGTCTCTTATTTCTATATCAAACTCTTGCAGAAGCAACACCCATCTTATAAGTCTGGGTTTTGAATCCTGCTTTGTGAGTAGATATTTAAGAGCAGCATGATCAGTGTACACAATCACTTTTGATCCTACTAAATAGGATCTGAATTTGTCAATGGCATAAACCACTGCAAGCAGCTCTTTTTTTGTAGTTGTGTAATTCTTTTGTGCGTCATTTAAAACACGATTGGCATAGTAAATGACGTGCAGAAGCTTGTCATGCCTCTGTCCTAACACTGCACCAATGGCATGGTCACTGGCATCACATATTAGTTCAAATGGCAATGTCCAGTTTGGTGCAGAGATGATTGGTGCTGTGACCAATTTAGCTTTCAGAGTCTCAAATGCCTACAAACACTCTTTATCAAAGATAAATGGCGTGTCAGCAGCTAGCAGGTTGCTCAGAGGTTTGGCAATTTTTGAAAAATCCTTTATAAACCTTCTATAGAATCCTGCATGCCCCAAAAAGCTTCTGATTGCCTTAACATTGGCAGGTGGTGGTAATTTTTCAATTACCTCTACCTTAGCTTGATCCACCTCTATTCCCTTGTTCGAAATTTTGTGCCTAAGGACAATTCCTTCAGTTACCATAAAGTGACACTTTTCCCAGTTTAAAACCAGGTTAGTCTCTTGGCATCTCTTTAGAACAAGTGCTAGATGGTCAAGACAGGAGCTGAATGAGTCTCCAAATACTGAAAAGTCATCCATGAAAACTTCCAAAAATTTTTCCACCATATCAAAGAAAATTGAGAGCATGCACCTCTGAAAGGTTGCAGGTGCATTGCACAGGCCAAATGGCATCCTTCTGTATGCAAATACTCCAGATGGACATGTGAATGCTGTTTTCTCTTGATCCTGGGGATATACTGCAATTTGATTATAACCTGAATATCCATCCAGGAAGCAGTATTATTCATGACCTGTTAGTCTTTCTAGCATCTGGTCTATGAATGGTAAAGGAAAATGATCCTTTCTGGTGGCTGTATTGAGCCTTCTATAATCAATACACATACGCCACCCTGTAACTGTTCTTGTAGGAACCAGTTCATTTTTTTCATTATGAACCACTGTCATGCCTCCCTTCTTAGGGACGACTTGGACAGGGCTTACCCAGGGGCTGTCAAAAATAGGATAAATAATCCCAGCCTCTAGTAATTTAGTGACCTCCTTCTGCACCACTTCCTTCATGGCTGGATTCAGCCGCCTTTGTGGTTGGACCACTGGCTTGACATCACCCTCCAATAGGATCTTGTGCATGCATCTGGCTGGGCTAATGCCCTTAAGATCACTGATGGACCACCCAAGAGCTGTCTTGTGTGTCCTTAGCACTTGAATTAGTGCTTCCTCTTCCTGTGGCTCTAAGGTAGAGCTTATGATTACAAGAAAGGTATCATCTTCTCCCAGAAATGCATATTTTAGGGATGGTGGTAATGGTTTGAGCTCGGGTTTGGGAGGTTTCTCCTCTTCCTGAGGGATTTTTAGAGGTTCTATTATTATCTCTGATTCCTCCAAATCAGGCTGAACATCTTTAAAGATGTCTTCTAGCTCTGATTCGAGACTCTCAGCCATATTGACCTCTCTTACTAGAGAGTCAATGATATCAACACTCATGCAGTCATTTGGGGTGTCTGGATGTTGCATGGCTTTGACAACATTCAACTTGAACTCCTCCTCATTGACTCTCAGGGTTACTTCCCCTTTTTGGACGTCAATGAGGGTTCGGCCAGTTGCTAGGAAAGGTCTTCCTAGAATGAGAGTTGCTTGTGTTCCTCAATTTCCAGCACCACAAAGTCAGTAGGAAAGGCAAATGGCCCAACCTTGACAATCATGTCTTCAATCACGCCTGATGGGTATTTAATGGAGCCATCAGCAAGTTGAAGACATATCCGGGTTGGTTTGACTTCTTCAGTCAAACCAAGCTTTGTGATAATAGATGCAGGTATTAAGTTGATACTTGCCCCAAGATCACATAAAGCCTGCTTGGTACAAGTACCCTCTAATGTGCATGGTATCATAAAGCTTCCGAGATCCTTAGGCTTCTCAGGTAAGCTTTTTAGGATAACTGCACTGCATTCTTCAGTGAGGTAAACTTTTTCAGTTTTCCTCCAATCCTTCTTATGACTTAAGATCTCTTTCATGAACTTGGCATAAGAGGGTATTTGCTCAAGTGCTTCTGCAAACGGAATCTTTATTTCAAGAATCCTGAGATAGTCTGCAAAGCGGGCAAATTGCTTATCCTGTTCCTCTTGGCAGAGTTTTTGAGGATAAGGCATTTTGGCCCCTTATTCCTCAACCTTAGTTGCTACAGGTTAATTACCTGTAGAAGTGGGTTGGGAAGCCTTTTTAGAAGAGTTGTTATCAGCACTTGTATGTGACTGATCCCCCACTGGCGTTTGAATGCCAGGGGTGGAAGCTGGAGTGGCGTTAGACGCCAACTCCTTATCTGTTACTGGCGTCTGAACGCCAGAACTGTGCTCCCCTTGGGCGTTCAACGCCGGATTCATGCTTGTTTCTGGCGTTGAACGCCAGGAATGAGCATGGTCTGAGTGTTCAGTGCCAGCCTTATTCCTCTCTAGGCTCTGATTGTCCTCAGAGGGATTTTGAGTAGCCATTTGTTCATTTCTTGGCTTCCTGCTGCTTTGAAGTGAGGTATTTAATGTTTTCCCACTTCTTAATTGAACTGCTTGGCATTCTTCTGTTATTTGTTTTGACAGTTGCTTTTCTGTTTGCTTTAACTGTACTTCCATATTCCTGTTAGCCATTCTTGTTTCCTGTAGTATTTCCTTGAATTCGGCTAGCTACTGAGTTAGAAAGTCTAATTGCTGATTGAATTCATTAGCCTGATCTACAGGACTGAGTTCAGCAGTTACTGTTTTAGCTTCTTCTTTCATGGAAGATTCACTGCTTAGGTACAGATGCTGATTTCTGGCAACTGTATCAATAAGCTCTTGAGCTTCTTCAATTATTTTTTTTATATGTATAGATCCACCAGCTGAGTGATCTAGAGAAATCTAAACTTTTTCTATAAGCCCATAGTAGAAGATGTCTAATTGCACCCACTCTGAAAACATCTCAGAGGGGCATTTTCTTAGCATCTCTCTGTATCTCTCCCAGGCATCATAAAGGGATTCATTATCTCCTTGTTTGAAGCCTTGGATGCTTAGCCTTAGCTGTGTCATCCATTTTGGAGGAAAATAGTGATTCAGGAATTTTTTTGACAACTGTTTCCATGTCTTTATAATGTTCTTAGGTTGGTTATTTAACCACCTCTTAGCTTGATCTTTTACAGCAAATGAAAACAGTAGTAATCTGTAGACATCCTGATCTACTTCCTTATCATGCACTGTGTCAACAATTTGTAAAAATTGTGCCAGAAACTCTGTAGGTTCTTCATGTGGAAGACCGTTATACTGCCAGCTTTGCTGCACCATGATAATGAGCTGAGGATTCAACTCAAAGCTACTAACTCCAATGGAGGGTATACAGATACTACTCCCATATGAAGCAGTAGTGGGGTTAGCATATGACCCCAGAGTCCTCCTGGACCGTTCATTTCCACTTAGTTCCATGATGGAGCAAGGGAGATGGTATAGATGTTGATATTGTCTATTTTATTTAATTTATTATATAAAGAAAATTGATTTTTGAAATAATAAAATAAATTAAAATAAAAAAATCGAAATAAAAATAAAATAAATAAAGAAAGAAAATTAAAAATTAAAAATTTGAAAACTTTTATGAAGATTTTTGAAAATTTGAGGAGAGAGAAAGTGGTTAGGATATTTTTGAAAAAGATATATATATATATATATATATATATATATATATATATATTTAAACTTAAAAAGATAAGAATTGAAAAATTTTGAAATTGAAATCTGAATTTTTATATAAAAAAATTCGAAAATGTAATTTAAAATTAGTTAGAAAAGATATATTTTTTTTGAATTTTGAATTTTATGATGAAAGAGAAAAACACACAAAAGACACAAGACTTAAAGTTTTTAGATCTAATGCTCCTTATTTTCGAAAATTTTGGAGGGAAAACACCAAGGAACACCAAACTTAAAATTTTTAGAAAACCAAGATAAATTTTCGAAAATTAAAGAAAGATCAACAAGAAAACACCAAACTTAAAGTTTGGCACAAGATTAAATCAAGAAAAATTCTTTTTGAAGAAAAGATTTTAAAAAGAAGATACCCAATTGCAAAGAACATAAGCCAACGCTCTAACCAATTGAGCTAAAAATGTAATGTATTTTAAAGATGTATTATTTTTATAGATAAGAATAATTTTTTTTGAAAACTAATGTTTTGAAAAAGCACAAGAAAAACAAGAAAAGACACAGAACAAGACAAGGAAAAACATGCAATTGACACCAAACATAGAACAAGACACTAAACTCACGAAAATTAGAAATTGATAAAGAAAAATAATATATTTTTGAAAAATTTTTGAAAAGGGAATAAAGGACTCAGAATTTAATGACTCTATAACAACAAAAATAAATTATTCCTAATCTAAGCAACAAAATAAACCTTTAGTTGTTCAAACTCGAATAATCCCCGGCAACGGCGCCAAAAACTTGGTGCACGAATTTGCAATCCGTACAACTGACCAGCAAGTGCACTGGGTCGTCCAAGTAATACCTTACGTGAGTAAGGGTCGATCCCACGGAGATTATTGGTTTGAAGCAAGCTATGTTTATTTTATTAATCTTAGTCAGGATGCCAATAAGATTATTTGGATTTAATTGTAAGAAGTAAAAGTGTTTGGAATAAGTAATTGTTACTTTATTAATGGAGGATATGTTGGAGTTTTGGAGATGCTTTGTCCTCTGAATTTCTGCAATGTAATATTCAACTCAATTGTTTGTAAAGTTCCATCCATAGCAAGCTGTATGTAGGGTGTCACCATTGTCAGTGGCTACTTCCCATCCTCTCAGTGAAAACGGTCCAGATGCTCTGTCACAACACGGCTAATCAGCTATTGGTTCTCGATCATGTTGGAATAGGATCCATTGATCCTTTTGCGTTTGTCATCACGCCCAGCAATCACGAGTTTGAAGCGCGTCACAGACATTCAATCCTTGAATCCTACTCGGAATACCACAGACAAGGTTTAGACTTTCCGGATCCTCAAGAGTGGCCGCCATCAGTTCTAGCTTATACCACGAAGATTCTGATTAAGGAAGCTAAGAGATGCTCATTCAATCTGATGTAGAACAGAGGTGTTTGTCAGGCACACGTTCATAGATTGAGGAAGGTGATGAGTGTCACGGATCATCACCTCCTTCACAATTAAGCGCGAATAAACATCTTAGATAGGAACACACACACGTTTGAATGGAGAAATAGAAACAATTGCATTAATTCATTGAGACGCTGCAGAGCTCCTTGATGAGCGGATAATTTATACGCTTTTTGGCATTGTTTTTAGTATGTTTTTAGTATAATCTAGTTAGTTTTTAGTATATTTTTATTAGTTTTTAGCTAAAATTCACTTTTCTCGACTTTACTATGAGTTTGTGTGTTTTTCTGTGATTTCAGGTATTTTCTGGCTGAAATTGAGGGTTCTGAGCAAAAATCTGATTCAGAGACTAAAAAGGACTACAGATGCTGTTGGATTCTGACCTCCCTGCACTCTAAGTGAATTTTCTGGAGCTACAGAAGCCTAATTGGCGCGCTCTCAACGGCGTTGGAAAGTAGACATCCTGGGCTTTCCAGCAATATATGATAGTCCATACTTTGCCCAAGATTTGATGGCCCAAACCGGCGTAGCAAATCAGCCTCAGAAATTCCAGCGTTTAACGCTGGAACTGGCATGAAACTTGGAGTTAAACGCCCAAACTGGCATGAAAGCTGGCGTTTAACTCCAAAAAGGGTCTCTACACGAAAATGCTTCATTGCTCAACCCAAGCACACACCAAGTGGGCCCGGAAGTGGATTTTTAAGTCATTTACTCATCTCTGTATACCCTAGGCTACTAGTTTACTATTAATAGGATCATTTGACATTGTATCAGTACCTCATGACACTTTACACGTTTCTTTGTGTATTTTCCACGGCATGAGTCTCTAAACCCCATGGTTGGGGGTGAGGAGCTCTGCTGTGTCTTGATGGATTAATGCAATTACTACTGTTTCTCATTCAATCATGCTTGCTTCCATTCTAAGATAATACTTGTTCTTAACCCGGATGAATGTGATGATCCGTGACAATCATCATCATTCTCAACTATGAACGCGTGCCTGACAACCACCTCCGTTCTACCTTAGATTAAGTAGTTATCTCTTGGATTCTTTAACCGGAATCTTTGTGGTATAAGCTAGAACTGATGGCGGCATTCAAGAGAATCCGGAAGGTCTAAACCTTGTCTGTGGTATTCTAAGTAGGATTCAATGATTGAATGACTGTGACGTGCTTCAAACTCCTAGCAGGCGGGGCGTTAGTGACAGACGCAAAAGAATCGCGGGATTCTATTCCGGCCTGACCGAGAACCGACAGATGATTAGCCATGCTGTGACAGAGCATAGGAACATTTTCACTGAGAGGATGGGAGGTAGCCATTGACAACGGTGAAACCCTACATACAGCTTGCCATGGAAGGAGTCTTGCGTGTTTGATGAAGAAGACAGTAGGAAAGCAGAGATTCAGAAGATGGAGCATCTCCAAAACCTCAACCTATTCTCCATTACTGCAAAACAAGTAATCATTTCATGTTCTTTTGTCTTTCACAATCAATCCTGATAATTTCTGATATCCTGACTAAGATTTACAAGATAACCATAGCTTGCTTCAAGCCGACAATCTCCGTGGGATCGACCCTTGCTCACGCAAGGTATTACTTGGACGACCCAGTGCACTTGCTGGTTAGTTGTGCGGAGTTGCAAAAGTGTGATTGCAATTTCGTGCACCAAGTTTTTGGCGCCGTTGCCGGGGATTGTTCGAGTTTGGACAACTGACGGCTTATCTTGTTGCTTAGATTAGGACTGTTTTATTTTTGTTGGTTTAGAGTCTTTTAGTTGAGTCTAGTTCATATTTTAAGTTTGGTGTCAATTGCATGCTTTTGTTTTTCTTTTAATTTTCGAATTTGCATGTTCTTAGTCCCTTTTTGATTCATAAAAATTCTAAGTTTGGTGTCCTCTTTGTGTTTTTCCGTTAAAAATTTTCGAAAAATTAGTGTTTGATTTTCTAAAAATTTTAAGTTTGGTGTCTTTTGTGTTTTTCTCTTTCCTCTTTTCAAAAATCAAATCTTTTTCATAAAAATTTTTCAATCATATCTTTTTAATTGCTGTTTTCAAAATCTTTTTGATCAACTAATTGATTCAGTTCTCAATTTGCTTTGATCTTATTTTCTTTTTGATTTTCGAATTTTCACTTTAATTTTCTTTTGTTTTATTTTATTTTTTTTCGTTTAATTCAAAAAAAATTATATCTATTTGCAATCCATTATGGATCTAAGTGGAATTGATCAGTCCAAAAGGACTCTGGGGTCATATGCTAACCCCATTACAGCTGCATATGGGAGCAGCATATGTACACCTCCCATCAAAGCAAGCAGCTTTGAGCTAAATCCTCAACTCATTATCATAGTGCAGCAAAATTGCCAGTATTCCAGTCTTCCACAGGAAGAACCTACTGCGTTTCTGGCACAGTTCTTACAAATTGCTGACACAGTACATGATAAAGAGGTGGATCAGGATGTCTACAGACTATTACTGTTTCCATTTGCTATAAAAGATCAGGCTAAAAGGTGGTTGAATAACCAACCTACAGCAAGCATAAAGACATGGAAACAGTTGTCAGACAAATTTCTGAATCATTTTTACCCTCCAAAGAGGATGACACAGCTAAGGCTGGACATCCAAGGCTTTAAACAAGAGGATAATGAATCTCTTTACAATGCCTGGGAGAGGTATAGAGGTATGCTAAGGAAATGTCCCTCTGAAATGTTTTCAGAGTGGGTACAGTTAGACATTTTCTACTATGGGCTTACAGAAAAAGCTCAGATGTCTTTAGACCACTCAGCTGGTGGATCTATACACATGAGGAAGACAATTGAAGAAGCTCAAGAGCTTATAGACACTGTTGCTAGAAACCAATATTTGTACTCTAGCAATGAGTTCTCTCCAAAAGAGGAAGTCATGGCAGTAGTCACTGACCCTAGTCCTCAAGAACAGATAATTGAGCTTAATCAACAATTGCTCCTGATGACAGAACAGTTAGCAGACTTTAAAGAAATGCTCCATGAAACTAAAGTTGCTAACAAGAGCATAGAACTGCAGTTGAAGCAAGCAAAACAGCAAATATCCAAACAGATAACAGAGGAATGTCAAGCAGTTCAACTGAGGAGTGGGAAGACACTGAATAACACTGCTCAGAAGAGCAAAAAGCCAAACAAGGAACAATTGACAGAGGACAACCAAACCACTGTGCAAAATCCCTCTGAGGACAGTAAGAGCCCAGAGAGGAATATTATTGGCGTTCAAACTCCAGAAAGGGAAGGAAATCTGGCGTTAAACGCCCATTCCTTGCCCAGTTCTGGCGTTCAAACGCCAGAAAAGGGGGAAAAGTTGGCGTTAAACGCCCATTTTCCACCCAATCCTGGCGTTCAGACGCCTAGGGGGATCAGACACCTGAAAGTGCTGACAGTAATCCCTCTAACAAGGCTTCTTCAACCACTTCTGTAAGGAATAAACCTGCAGCATCTAAGGTTGAAGAATATAAAGCCAAGATGCCTTATCCTCAAAAACTCCGCCAAGCGGAACAGGATAAGCAATTTGCTCGCTTTGCAGACTATCTAAGGACTCTTGAAATAAAGATTCCGTTTGCAGAGGCACTTGAGCAAATACCTTCTTATGCTAAGTTCATGAAAGAAATCTTAAGTCATAAGAAGGATTGGAGAGAAACTGAAAAAGTGTTTCTCACTGAAGAATGCAGTGCAGTCATATTAAAAAGCTTACCAGAAAAGCTTCAAGATCCAGGAAGCTTTATGATACCATGCACATTAGAAGGTTCTTGCACCAAGACAGCCCTATGTGATCTTGGAGCAAGCATCAATCTAATACCTGCATCCACTATCAGAAGGCTTGGGTTGACTGGAGAAGTCAAACCAACCCGGATATGCCTCCAACTTGCTGATGGCTCCATTAAATATCCATCAGGCATAATAGAGGATATGATTGTCAAGGTTGGGCCGTTCGCCTTTCCAACTGACTTTGTGGTGCTGGAAATGGAGGAGCACAAGAGTGCAACTCTCATTCTAGGAAGACCTTTCCTAGCAACTGGATGAACTCTCATTGATGTACAAAAAGGGGAAGTAACCCTAAGAGTCAATGAGGATGAGTTCAAGTTGAATGCTGTAAAAGCCATGCAGCATCCAGACACACCAAATGACTGCATGGGTGCTGACATTATTGACTCTCTGGTAGAAGAGATCAATATGGCTGAAAGCCTAGAATCAGAGCTTGAGGACATCTTCAAGGATGCTCAACCTGATCAAGAAAAACCAGAGGAAGTAAAGGAATTTTCGAAAATTCCTCAGGAGGAGGATAAGCCTCCCAAACCTGAACTCAAACCACTACCACCATCCCTGAAATATGCATTTCTGGGAGGGGGTGAAACTTTTCCAGTGATTATAAGCTTTGCTTTAAATCCACAGGAAGAGGAAGCACTGATTCAAGTGCTAAGGACACACAAGACAGCTCTTGGGTGGTCCATAAGTGATCTTAAGGGCATTAGCCCAGCTAGATGCATGCACAAGATCCTATTGGAGGATAATGCCAAACCAGTGGTCCAACCACAGAGGAGGCTAAATCCAGCCATGAAGGAGGTGGTGCAGAAAGAGGTCACTAAATTACTAGAGGCTGGGATTATTTATCCTATTTCTGATAGCCCCTGGGTGAGCCCTGTCCAAGTTGTTCCCAAAAAGGGAGGCATGACAGTGGTTCATAATGAAAAAAATGAACTGGTTCCTACAAGGACAGTCACAGGGTGGCGCATGTGTATTGACTACAGAAGGCTCAATACAGCCACCAGAAAGGATCATTTTCCTTTGCCATTCATAGACCAAATGCTAGAAAGACTAGCTGGTCATGACTACTACTGCTTTTTGGATGGCTATTCAGGTTACAACCAAATTGCAGTAGATCCTCAGGACCAAGAAAAAACAGCATTTACTTGCCCTTCTGGCGTGTTTGCCTACAGAAGGATGCCTTTTGGTCTGTGTAATGCACCTGCAACCTTTCAAAGGTGCATGCTCTCTATCTTCTCAGATATGGTAGAGAAATTTCTGGAAGTCTTCATGGATGACTTCTCAGTATATGGAGACTCATTCAGCTCCTGTCTTAATCACCTAGCACTTGTCCTGAAAAGATGCCAAGAGACTAACCTGGTTTTAAACTGGGAGAAATGTCACTTTATGGTGACTGAAGGAATTGTCCTTGGGCATAAAATTTCAAGCAAGGGAATAGAGGTGGATAAGGCAAAGGTAGAGGTAATTGAAAAATTACCACCACCTGCCAATGTTAAGGCAATCAGAAGCTTTCTGGGGCATGCAGGATTCTACAGAAGGTTTATAAAAGATTTTTCAAAAATTGCAAAACCTCTGAGTAATCTGCTAGCTGCTGACACACCATTTGTGTTTGACACACAATGTCTGCAGGCATTTGAGACCCTGAAAGCTAAGCTGGTCACAGCACCAGTCATCTCTGCACCAGATTGGACATTGCCATTTGAATTAATGTGTGATGCCAGTGACCATGCCATTGGTGCAGTGTTGGGACAAAGGCATAACAAGCTTCTACACGTCATTTATTATGCCAGCCGTGTTCTAAATGACGCACAGAAGAATTACACAACCACAGAAAAAGAGTTACTTGCAGTAGTCTATGCCATTGACAAGTTTAGATCCTATCTAGTGGGATCCAAAGTGGTTGTGTACACTGACCATGCTGCTCTTAAATACTTACTCACAAAGCAGGATTCAAAACCCAGGCTTATAAGATGGGTGTTGCTTCTGCAAGAGTTTGATATAGAAATAAGAGACAGAAAGGGGACAGAGAACCAAGTAGCTGATCATCTGTCCCGAATAGAACCAGTAGCTGGGACGTCCCTCCCTTCTACTGAGATTTCTGAGACCTTCCCAGATGAGCAACTCTTTGCCATTCAGGAAGCTCCATGGTTTGCAGATATTGCAAATTATAAAGCTGTGAGGTTCATACCCAAGGAGTACAGCTACGTGCAGAGAAAGAAATTAATTTCAGATGCCAAGTACTACCTCTGGGATGAACCATATCTCTTTAAGAGATATGCTGACGGAGTGATCCGCAGATGTGTGCCCAGAGAAGAAGCACAAAGGATCCTATGGCACTGCCATGGATCACAGTATGGAGGACATTTTGGAAGTGAGCGAACAGCCACTAAAGTCCTCCAATGTGGCTTCTACTGGCCTACTCTCTATAAAGATTCCCGAGAGTTTGTGCGTAACTGTGACAGTTGCCAAAGAGCTGGTAACTTGCCTCACGGATATGCCATGCCTCAACAAGGGATATTAGAGATAGAATTGTTTGATGTATGGGGCATTGACTTCATGGGGCCATTCCCACCATCATACTCAAACACTTACATTCTGGTGGCAGTGGACTATGTATCTAAGTGGATAGAAGCAATTGCTACACCCACTAATGATACCAAGACCGTGCTAAAATTCCTCCAGAAACACATCTTCAGCAGATTTGGTGTTCCCAGAGTACTAATCAGTGACGGAGGCACTCATTTCTGCAACAGACAGCTATACTCTGCTATGGTTAGATATGGAATTAGCCACAAAGTGGCAACTCCGTACCATCCACAGACAAATGGGCAAGCTGAAGTCTCTAACAGAGAACTAAAGAGAATCCTGGAACGGACTGTGATGGCCCGAAGAAAGGATTGGGCAAAGAGCTTGGATGATGCTCTGTGGGCATACAGAATAGCATTTAAGACTCCTATAGGAACCTCTCCATACCAACTGGTGTATGGGAAGGCCTGTCATCTGCCCGTGGAACTGGAACATAAAGCCTACTGGGCAACCAGATTCCTAAACATGGATGCACCGTTAGCTGGTGAAAAGAGACTGCTCCAGCTAAATGAGCTAGAGGAGTTCAGACTTAATGCCTTTGAAAATGCAAAAATTTATAAGGAAAAGGCAAAGAAATGGCATGACAAGAAATTGTCAACCAGAGTCTTTGAGCCAGGACAAAAAGTTCTGCTCTTTAACTCTAGGCTCAGACTGTTTCCGGGAAAACTCAAATCCCGATGGAGGGGTCCGTATGTGATTACAGGAGTGTCACCATATGGATATGTTGAGCTTCAGGATATTGATTCTGACAAAAAGTTCATTGTTAATGGACAGAGAATCAAGCATTATCTTGAAAGCAATTTTGAGCAGGAATGCTCAAAACTGAGACTTGAGTGATTCTCAGTAAAGGTCCAGCTAAAGACAGTAAAGAAGCGCTTGCTGGGAGGCAACCCAGTCATTAGGAAGTTGTATGAATTGTTCTTACAAAGGCAAGTATCAAAAATGAAGGAATTCGCAGAGTTACAGAAGGATTCAGCTCAAAAAGCAGAGAAAAAGAGCTTACTGGCGAAAAAACGCCAGTAAGGGGCATTTTGGGCGTTAAACGCCCAGAATGGTACCCATTCTGGGCGTTTAACGCCAGGAATGGTGCCATTTTGGGCGTTAAACGCCAGAATGGGCACCATTCTGGGCGTTTAACGCCAGGTGTGCAGCATCCTGGGCGTTCAGAAAAACGCCCAGTGATAAAGGATTTCTGGCGTTTAACGCCAGCCAGGGCACCTGGCTGGGCGTTAAACGCCCAAAAGGGGCACCAAATGGGCGTTAAACGCCAGAATGGGTGCCATTCTGGGCGTTTAACGCCAGAAAGGTGGGGGGACCACAATTTTGTTTTCAAATCAAATTTTTTCAAACTTTCCTTTTCTCACCCATATTTTTCTACAAAAATACATTTCAATCTCTCATCATTCACTTTCAAATTTTCAAAATCACTTTTCAAATCATTCAAATCATTCCCAAATTTTGTTCAAAAAAATCACCCTTTTCTCAATTTCTTTCCATATCTTCTCAAATCTCCTTTCAAATCTCTCTTTTTTTTTTCGAAAAAACTCCCCTCCCCACCTTATAAATACACGTTTGGCTCCCTCTTCCCACCACACCATTCGAATTTCCTCTTCCTCTCTCTCTCTTCTTTCCTTTCTTTTGCTTGAGGACAAGCAAACCTCTAAGTTTGTGTGCTTTTCCGTGATCACTAAGCCAAGATTCATCAAGATCATGGCTCCTAAGGGAAAACAAACCAATTTAAGAGGAAAGAAAGAGAATAATCCAAAGAATCTTTGGAATCAAGAGAAGTTCTTAACTAAAGAACATGAAGACCATTATCACAAAATAATGGGTCTGAGGTCAGTGATCCCGGAAGTTAAATTTGATCTGAAAGAAGATGAATATCCGGGGATCCAAGAGCAAATTCGAAACAGAGGATGGGAAGTTCTGACCAATCCTGAAATAAAGGTTGGAAGGAAGATGGTTCAGGAATTCTACTCTAATCTGTGGTTAACAGATAAGCAAAGAATGACTGGAACTGCTTACCATACCTACAGAACCATGGTCAGAGGGAAAGTTATGTACTTCCATCTGGACAAAATAAGAGAAATCTTCAAACTACCTCAACTGCAAGATGATCCTGAATCCTTTAATAGGAGGATGGTGAGAGCAGATAAAGGGTTGGATCAAGTTCTAGAGGACATATGCCTCCCTGGAACTAAGTGGATAACCAATTCAAAGGGTGTCCCAAACCAACTCAAGAGGGGAGACCTCAAACCAATTGCAAGAGGTTGGCTAGACTTTATTGGGCGTTCTATATTGCCCACTAGCAACCGTTCTGAGGTCACCATCAAGAGAGCAGTGATGATTCATTGCATTATGCTTGGAAAAGAAGTGGAGGTTCATCATGTGATTGCTTGTGAGATCTACACAATTGCAAATAAAAATTCCACTGAAGCCAAATTGGCTTACCCAAGCTTGATTTCCTTGCTCTGTAAAAAGGCTGGGGTGAAGATGGGAGTAGATGAGTTCATACCCATTGAACACCCAATCACCAAGAAGTCAATGGAAGGACAAATGCAAGACAACTCTATCAAGAGGAGGGCGCAGGAATTCCTCCCTGAATTCCCAAGAATTGACTACTGGACCAGCCTAGAAGCATGTATCACCAAGTTGCAAGAAACTATGGAGCAAATGAAGGAAGAACAGCAGAATCAGAACTGCATGCTCTGCAAATTGCTGAAGGAACAAGAGAAGCAGGGGCGTGAACTCCAAGAGTTGAAACGCCAAAAGCTCTCCTCTCAAGCTGAGGGAGCATCCACTTCTCAAAATCAAGGTTGTTGAGTCCTAACTCTATGAAAACCTCTATCATTAGGAGCCTATGTTTTTGCGTTTTCTTTTTCTTTTGTTTTGTTTTCTATTTTTATTTCTTAGTCTTATATCTATTTTTGAGTCTTGTTCTTAATTCATAATTAATAAAATTGAAATTTTATGCCTTAAAGCTATGAATGTCTTATGAATCCATCACCTCTCTTAAATGAAAAATGCTTTAATCACAAAAGAACAAGAAGTACAGGATTTCAAAATTTATCCTTGAAACTAGTTGAATTAGCTTGATGTGGTGACAATACTTTTTGTTTTCTGAATGAATGCTTGAACAGTGCATATGTCTTTTGAATTTTTTGTTTTGAGAATGTTAACATTGTTGGCTCTTGAAAGAATGAGGAAAAAGAGAACTGTTATTGAGGATCTAAAAAATCATTACATTGATTCTTGAAGCAAGAAAAAGCAGTGGATACAAAAAAAAAATTTCGAAAAAAAAAAGAGAAAAGAAACAGAAAAAGAAAGAAATAAAGTTGTGATCCAAGGCAAAAAGAGTGTGCTTAAGAACCCTGGACACCTCTAATTGGGGACTCTAGCAAAGCTGAGTCACAATCTGAAAAGGTTCACCCAATTATGTGTCTGTGGCATGTATGTATCCGGTGGTAATACTGGAAGACAGAGTGCTTTGGGCCACAGCCAAGACTCATACACTAGCTATGTTCAAGAATCATTATGCTTAATTAGGAGAATCAATAACACTATCTGAGTTCTGAGTTCTTATAGATGCCAATCATTCTGAACCTCAAAGGATAGAGTGAGATGCCAAAACTGTTCGGAGGCAAAAAGCTACTAGTCCCGCTCATCTAATTGGAGCTATGTTTCCTTGATATTTTGGAGTCTATAGTATATTCTCTTCTTTTTATCCTATTTTGATTTTCAGTTGCTTGGGGACAAGCAACAATTTAAGTTTGGTGTTGTGATGAGCGGATAATTTATACGCTTTTTGGTATTATTTTTAGTATGTTTTTAGTATAATCTAGTTAGTTTTTAGTATATTTTTATTAGTTTTTAGCTAAAATTCACTTTTCTGGACTTTACTATGAGTTTGTGTGTTTTTCTGTGATTTCAGGTATTTTCTGGCTGAAATTGAGGGTTCTGAGCAAAAATCTGATTCAGAGACTGAAAAGGACTACAGATGCTGTTGGATTCTGACCTCCCTGCACTCGAAGTCAATTTTCTGGAGCTACAGAAGCCCAATTGCCGCGCTCTTAACGGCGTTGGAAAGTAGACATCCTGGGCTTTCCAGCAATATATGATAGTCCATACTTTGCCCAAGATTTGATGGCCCAAACCGGCGTAGAAAATCAGCCTCAGAAATTCCAGCGTTTAACGCTGGAACTGGCATGAAACTTGGAGTTAAACGCCCAAACTGGCATGAAAGCTGGCGTTTAACTCCAAAAAGGGTCTCTACACGAAAATGCTTCATTGCTCAACCCAAGCACACACCAAGTGGGCCCGGAAGTGGATTTTTAAGTCATTTACTCATCTCTGTATACCCTAGGCTACTAGTTTACTATTAATAGGATCATTTGACATTGTATCAGTACCTCATGACACTTTACACGTTTCTTTGTGTATTTTCCACGGCATGAGTCTCTAAACCCCATGGTTGGGGGTGAGGAGCTCTGCTGTGTCTTGATGGATTAATGCAATTACTACTGTTTCTCATTCAATCATGCTTGCTTCCATTCTAAGATAATACTTGTTCTTAACCCGGATGAATGTGATGATCCGTGACAATCATCATCATTCTCAACTATGAACGTGTGCCTGACAACCACCTCCGTTCTACCTTAGATTAAGTAGTTATCTCTTGGATTCTTTAACCGGAATCTTCGTGGTATAAGCTAGAACTGATGGCGGCATTCAAGAGAATCTGGAAGGTCTAAACCTTGTCTGTGGTATTCTAAGTAGGATTCAATGATTGAATGACTGTGACGTGCTTCAAACTCCTAGCAGGCGGGGCGTTAGTGACAGACGCAAAAGAATCGCGGGATTCTATTCCGGCCTGACTGAGAACCGACAGATGATTAGCCATGCTGTGACAGAGCATAGGAACATTTTCACTGAGAGGATGGGAGGTAGCCATTGACAACGGTGAAACCCTACATACAGCTTGCCATGGAAGGAGTCTTGCGTGTTTGATGAAGAAGACAGTAGGAAAGCAGAGATTCTGAAGATTGAGCATCTCCAAAACCTCAACCTATTCTCCATTACTGCAAAACAAGTAATAATTTCATGTTCTTTTGTCTTTCACAATCAATCCTGATAATTTCTGATATCCTGACTAAGATTTACAAGATAACCATAGCTTGCTTCAAGCCGACAATCTCCGTGGGATCGACCCTTGCTCACGCAAGGTATTACTTGGACGACCCAGTGCACTTGCTGGTTAGTTGTGCGGAGTTGCAAAAGTGTGATTGCAATTTCGTGCACCACTCCTCACCCCCCAACAATGGAGTTTAGAGACTCATGCCGTCAAAGTGTATAAAATTCAGATCTGAAAATGTCATGAGATACAAATTAAGTCTCTAAAAGTTGTTTAAATAGTAAACTAATAACCTAGGTTTACAGAAAATGAGTAAAGTATGATAGATAGTGCAGAAATCCATTTCTGGGGCCCACTTGGTGTGTGCTGGGGCTGAGACTTAAGCTTCTCACGTGCCTGGGCTGTTTTGGGCGTTCAACGCTAGGTTGTAACCTGTTTCTGGCGTTGAACTCCAACTTGTAACTTGTTTCTGGCGCTGGACACCAGACTACAACATAGAACTGCCGTTGAATGCCAGTTTACGTCGTCTATCTTCGCGCAAAGTATGGACTATTATATATTGCTAGAAAGCGCTGGATGTCTACTTTCCAACCCAATTGAGAGCGCGTCAATTAGACTTCTGTAGCTCCAAAAATTCCATTCCGAGTGCAGGGAAGTCAGGATCCAACAGCATCAGCAGTCCTTTTTCAGCCTAACTCAGATTTTTGCTCAGCTCCCTCAATTTCAGCCAGAAAATACCTAGAAGCACAGAAAAACACACAAACTCATAGTAAAGTCCAGAAATATGATTTTTGCCTAAAAACTAAAGATATTCTACTAAAAACTAATTAAAACATGTTAAAATCTACATGAAATTACCCCCAAAAAGCGTATAAAATATCCGCTCATCAGAAGGCTATTAGTGGTCCTTTGATCAATTTCATTAACTCTGGTGGCTATTTGACCCATTTGAATCTCCAGGTTCTTGATGGATGCTCTGGTTTCCTGTCTAAAACCTGTCAATATTGCTTCCAAATCATTGTTCTGTTGGAAACCGCCCTGAGAATTATTGTTGAAGTTCTGAGGTCTCTGAGGTTGATCCCTCCATCCAAAATTTGGGTGATTCCTCCATCCCTGGTTGTATGTCTTAGAATATGGGTCATTGTTGGGATTCCTAGGACCACTCCCCATGTAATTCACCTGTTCAAAAGAAGGTTGAGCATAATCATAATTATCATTTTGCACAAAATTACCTGCCATGTCATAGGAGACTTCTTGTTGTGGATTTTGGGTGTTGATAGCTGAGACTTGCATGCCACCCATCTGTTGAGTAAGTAGATTTATTTGTTGAGACATCAGCTTGTTCTGAGCAAGAAGAGCATTAATAGCATCTACTTCCAACACGCCTCTCTTCTGAGGGGTTTTAGAATTCACAGGATTCCTGTTAGAGGAATATAAATATTGGTTGCTAGCAACCAATTCAATAAGCTCAATAGTCTCCTCCGGTGTCTTCTTCTTGAGCAATGAACCTCCTGCAGAATTATCTAAGCACATTTTTGACATTTCACCCAAGCCTTCATAAAATATGTCTATTTGTGTCCATTTGGAGAACACGTCTAGAGGGCATTGCCTAGTCAGTAGCTTGTATCTCTCCCAAGCTTCATACAGAGTCTCACCATCCTTCTATCTGAAGATCTGAACCTCCATCCTAAGCTTAGTCAGCTTCTTTGGTGGGAAAAATTTTGTGAGAAACTCAGTAACCACTTTGTTCCAAGCATCCAAACTGTCCTTGGGTTGAGAATCTAGCCATAGTTTTGCTCCATCCCTCAGAGCAAACGGGAAGAGCATTAGTTTGTACACATCTGAGTTCACTTCGTTTGTCTTCACAGTATCACAAATCTGCAGAAAACTTGAAATGAATTGATTTGGGTCTTCGTGGGGAAGACCATGATACTGGCAGTTTTGTTGCACCAGGGTGACCAGTTGAGGCTTCAACTCAAAGTTGTTCGCAGTAATAGGAGGCACCACAATGCTCTTTCCATAAAGATCTACAGTAGGAGCAGAGAAAGAGCCAAGTACTCTCATTTGTTCATTCCCATTCGGGTTTGCCGCATTGGTATTCTCAGTATTAGTCGGATCCATAGTGGATTCTGCAGCCTTATAAAGTCTTTCTTGTTGTAAACGCCGCCTGAAAGTCCTTTCAGGTTCAGGATCAAAGCCTAAGAGATGTTCTTTGTCTCTGTTCCTACGCATAAACAAACAGAAAACAAGAAAAGATGGGAATCTCTACGTCAGAGTGCAGAGAATTCCCAGTGAGGTAACCTGTGTAAAAAATACTAAATAGAAAAGAAATAATGAATAGGTAACACCAAACTTAATTTCAGAAAATAATAAAAAAATATTGGTGCTATTTATTTAATCTTTTTTTTTTTGAAAATCAAGTAATAAAAGAAAAAAATAAAACGAAACAGGGGAGGGGGAAAGAAAGTAAACGAAAAGGAAAAGAGAAAAACAAATAACGTAAACGAAAGGAAAAAGGAAAAAAATTAACGTAAAGAAAAGAAAAAAGAAAAATTAACGTAAGAAAAAAAATTTTTAAAGCAAAATCCAAGAAGAAAGAAAGAAAAAAAATAAATAGTGAAATAAAGAGAATTAAAATAATTTTTTTTGAAAATTTAAAGCAAAATTTTTTAAATAAAATTAAAACAAAAATGCCTAATCTAAGCAGTCAAACAACTAATAGTTGTCAATCACAATCAATCCCCGGCAACGGCGCCAAAAACTTGATGCGGTATTTTACAACCCACACTACTAACCGACAAGTACACCGGGTCGTACCAAGTAATACCTTACGTGAGTAAGGGTCGATCCCACGAGGATTGATGGATCAAGCAACAATGATTGATTGATTGGCTTAGTTAGGCAAGCAAAAATTGGTTTTGAGATGTTCAAAAAGTTTAAGTTCGAACTCAGAATATCAAAAGGATAGACAAATAAATAAGTTGGGAATAAAATATTGAGAAAACAGTTAAGGTTTCAGAGTTATCTATTTTCCGGATTAACTTTTATTACTAACTAATTTAATCATGCAAGATATAATTTCATGGCAAACTATATGTGACTAGACCCTAATTCCTTAGACCTTCCTAGTCTCCTCTAAAATTCATTAATTGCCAATTCCTTGGTCAATTAATTCCAATTAGAGGGTGATGATCAATTTCTAGTTTATATGCCAAAAGAATCTTAATTATCCAAAAATAAAGGGATTATATGTCACGTATCCCGTTAAATACAAACTATTAGAAATTCAGTATAATATGTTTTCAAGCTGTTGTTCAAGTAAAGAGCTTTTCCAAATTTTACAAGAACTCAATTAAAACATGGGTCATAGTTCCGTTCCACCCACATTCATAAAATAAAGAACGAAAACAATTATTGAAATATAAATCAAGACGTGAATTAAATTAAAAAGATCAAACGAATTAATCCATGAAAATAGACATAGCTCCTAACCTTAACAGTAGAGGATTAGTTGCTCATGATTCAGAATAGAAAACTAGGATATAGGTAAACTGTTTCTGATCTGAATGTACAGAGTTCTAATCTAATGGCATGTAAATTTTTATTTATAACTAATCCTAATGAATTTAAAATCTAATTATCTAAATAAAAAAATAATATCTTTTCCTAAAAGATAAGATTTGAAATTAAATTCGAATTAATTAACAGATCTTCAGTTGATGGGTGGGGACCACTTGATTTGTCCATTCTACAGCTTCTAATCTGTGTTTTCTAGGCTAGAAACAGGGTCAAAACAGCCCAGAAATCGCTCCCAGCGTTTTTTGTATTTTTCTGCACGTGGCGCATGTGACGCGTCTGCGTCGTCCACGCGTTCGTGTCATTTGTGCAGATTATAGTCCACGCGTTCGCGTTAGGCACACGATCACGTCATTGCGATTTCTCCATTCTGCGCGGTCGCGTGAGCCATGCGTCCGCGTCGGTCTTCGCTGGTCATCTCTTTGGTTTCTTCTTTTTCTCTGCAGAAACTTCATCAAATCCATCTGAATGCTACCTAAAATAAATATAATTACACAGAACTCAAAATAGCATCCATAATGGCTAAAATATAATTAATTCTCAATTAAACTCAACAATTTAAGTGCAAATTCACTAGGAAAAGATAGACAAGATGCTCACGCATCAGTAAGGTATCCATCGTTATGGATTTTACTTGGAAAATTGGTGTAGATTGATGGAAAACCATGGATACTATGTTAGTATCTAGGGTTTTTGCATTGGGTGGTGCGGGTAGGGGTTATCGAAATGCTCTGTTTTCAAACTGAAAGTATGGGTATTTCTATAATGGCATAGTAACTGAAGTAGTTGCTAGTTAGCAATTTTGGAATATGATATGTTGTTGTTTGCTGATTCCATATGTTAGTAAAAATGTTGTATATTTTTTTCCATTATAGATGGAGAAGTTGTTGGATATAATGTTCCATCATGGTGGAACGTTTAAGAAGAATGCTGATGGAAAGTTGGTTTACTCACCTGATAATAGAGCTTGCTTAGGAGATTTAGATGAGGATACACTTGACGTCTTCTTCGTCAGGAACTATTTTAAGGAGCTCGGATATGACAAGGTAGTTGAGTGCTAGTGGTTGGTTCTGGAGAGGAGTTTGGAGGTTGGATTGAGAGCTCTGACCACTGATGATGAATTAAGGGAAATGTGCTTCCATGCACAGAGGAATGATGGAGTAGTTGATGTTTATTTCGAACATGGAGTTTCAACACCTGAACTGATGGAGGAGAAAGAAGCTGTCCTGTGTCTGGATTATATTCTATAAGAGCAGCCTGGTGGTGACTTAAACAAGAAGAACACCTCTGAGGATACCTTAAATGAAATGCCACATGACAAATGTGATCCTGACCCAGCTCCTCCTACTTCAATCCCCATTCCAAACAGTCCAATTGGAATCGCAGTTCCTGCTAACACCCCCACCACAAGACCTACACATGATGACACCAAGTCCATGGCTGATCATGAGAACCCCAAACTCCATCATATACCCAAACCAAAACCCACCACAAAGCCCAATACAACCCCAACTGTCAAGAAGAATAAAAAACCCAAGCAGAACCAGAAGCCCAAGAAAACTCAACCAAAGCCCAAACCCAAGTTTACTTCAAAAACCAAGCCCAAATTTAACCCACCTAAAAGAATCACAAGATCTCAGGCAAGGGGACATTGGAGAGCTAGCAAAAGGAAGCAATCTGATCATGTGGATTTAACTGGAAACGGATTAAGCAGTAATGAAGGCAGTTCAGAGGATGATTGTTATGTCCTTGTGCAGGAGGCCAGCTCTAGTAGTGATGATGAATTGGTTACACAACCAATCAGGAAAGAGGCCAAGAAGGTTAAGAAGCTTAAGAAGGCCTCAGCCATGGCCAAAGGGAAGGAAAAGATGTATAAAGACACTATTATGCAAGATGATGATGCAATTGTGGCAGACTTATCTGATGTAGAGGTGGACCTTGGTTTTCTTGGAAGTCCAGGGGATGGATTGATGTATGATTCTCTTGACCTGGGTGCAGAATCTGATGGTGCCAACTCGTGGCACTCGGAGGAGATGAAGACTCTTCCAAATTCTGAAGTTGAATTGGAATCTGATGGAGAGTCGGATGAGTTTCCAATCTTCCAAGAGGGCTAGAGATTTGGTGAGTTGCAACTGCAAGTGGGCATGAAGTTTAATACTAAACAAGACTTCAGGGATGCTGTGCGAGAGTTTACCATTCAGGAGGGTAGGAGGATTAAGTTTGTAAAGAATGACAACGTGAGGTGTAGGGCAGTGTGCCAGGTAGAAGAGTGCTCATGGGCGGTTTATGCCTCAAGGGATCATGAGGACTCTTGCTGGCAAATCAAGACTTTTAATGACGATCATACATGTCCGAGAGAGAATTCTAATAGGGCTGCAAACAGAGCTTGGCTGGCAAGTAAGTTGGTAAAAAAGGTTAGGAAGTACCCGAATTTCAAGCAATGTGAGGCTGCAACATACTTCAGGTCAAAGTGTGACCTCATATTGCATAGAAATTCAATTGCAAGAGCCTTGGCTGATGCGAGAAATGTTGTATACGGGAATGAAAAGGCACAGTATACCTTGTTAAGGGATTATGCTGAAACGCTGCTAAAAACCAATCCGGGATCCACTATAAGGATCGGGGTTACTCCAATGCCTGACGGCCAAGTAATTTTTGATAAAATGTACATCTGCCTGGGTGGTTGCAAGAACGGGTTTAAATCCGGGTGTCGACCTTTAATCGGCCTCGATGGTGCATTTCTAAAGACGCAGATTGGTAGACAGATATTATCAGCTGTCGCACAAGATGCTAATCACCACATTTATGTGGTTGCTTGGGCTATAGTCAACATTGAAAACAAGGAAAACTGGAAATGGTTTTTGGAGTTACTCCATGAAGATTTAGGAGACTATAAGGCTAACGGGTGGTGCTTCATTTCTGATATGCAGAAGGTTAGACAGTTTATTTTGTAAGCAAAATGTATGTGTGTTTATTGTATAAATTGTTTGCTTCCATGTAACATGCTGATTATTGGAACTTGCTGATTGGAACTTGTATGTGTGTTTATTGTATAAACTGTTTGCTGATGATTGTAACTTGCTGATGATTGGAACTTGCTGATTGGAACTTGCTTTTATTGTAATGGATGATTGGAACTTGCTGATTTCACTTGTTAGGATAGGTTGTTTGGTTATTTAGGTAGTCTGAATTAGGTAGATTGATTATTTAGGGTGATTGGTTATGTAGGTAGGTTGGTTATTTATGAACTTTGGGTATTTTTGGTGTTTGGTGTCTGCTGTATCTTTCTATCAATTGCAGGGGTTGATAGCGGCTGTGGAGGAGGTCATGCCACAGGTCCACCATCGTTTCTGTGTTTGGCACCTGTGGCGAAATTTCAACAAACAGTGGAAGGATCTTGAGCTGCAGAGACTCCTTTGGGATGCTGCAAGATCAACCACCTTCCAAGATTTTATTGGCAACATGGACAAGATCAAGAGAATCAATGAGGAAGCATGGACATACCTTAACAAGTGGCCTAGGCATTCATGGACGAAGTCTCAATTTAGCCACAGGCCAAAGCTGGATAATATATGCAACAATGCATGTGAGGTCTTCAACGCAAGGATCAAAGAGGCTAGGAGCAAGCCAATAATCACACTGCTTGAAGAGGTAAGGATGTTCGTTATGAGGTCCATTGCAAAGAACAAAATAAAGTTGAACAACCACATGGGAAAACTTCCTCCAGTTATTCAGAGCCGGTTGGAAAAGGTAAGGAAAGAGTCCAAGAACTGGGTTCCTATATGGACTGGGGATGAAGCCTATGAAAAGTTTGAGGTCCATGGACAACCAACAAACATGGTTATCGATCTAGGAAAAAGACTTTGCACCTGCCAGTTCTGGATGTTAACAGGTAAAGTTACACTAAAATTATATTTATTTTCATTAAATTCATTTACATTATCATCATATTCAATTTAGGTGGTTTTTACTTGAACTATTAAATGGCATGGTCTGGACTTGAACTGTCTTTTGTTTGTTGTGCTTTAGGCATTCCCTGTGTTCACGCTTGTGCTGCTCTTGCACGGGTGAACAGGAGACCAGAGGATTTCTGTCACCCCTTGGTCACAATAGAGTCATACAGGAAGACTTATGAACATTACATCAATCCTCTTCCGGGCCAATCCATGTGGAAAAAATCAGCATATAGTCAGCCACAGGCTCCAAACATCAAACGGAAACCAGGAAAGCTCACAACCAAAAGAAGAAAGAACGCTGATGAAGGTACTAGTGTGCACAAGAAAGCTAAGCATACTGTTACCCTAAAGAGACAGCTCAAGCCATTCACATGCAAGTATTGTGGTGTAAAGGGCCACACCAAGAGGGGTTGCAAACAGAAGAGAGCTGATGAGCTAGCTGCTGCTCTTGCAGCTGCAGCAGCTACTGTGGCAGCTTCCAAGGCCAAAGCAAGTGCTAGTGGGAGTACACCTGCAACTGAACCAAGCAACACTGTCACTCCGGGACCACCAGCAGCTGACATTTCACCACTAGTGTCTGCACCGCAAGCTGAAGAGGTTGAATTATCCCAACCAAGCTATGGTGGAACACAAGATGAGGTATAAAAGATCCCAAAATATTTGTTGTTTATTTCCTGTTTACACTATTCATACAAATTATTACACTTTACGCAGGCACCACCACCAACAACAACAAGGCCACCTAAATTACCAACCAAAAGGAGGACGCCACAACAACCAGTAACTACTTCTGTCAATTCCATACAAGGAGTAAGTGCAGCCACATCTTCAAGGTTGGAAAGGTTCATGAAGTTTGTTCCAACACCACAGTTCAAGGCGCCAAGGAAGAAAAACCCTTAATTTTGGATGTTCTATCAGCTTGTTTAAGAACATATATGGGATTTGGGCATTGGTTGATTTTTTGGGTTTTTTTTTTGTTATTTCTCTAAAGGAATGGCTCTTAGCTAGACTGTTTAGTTTATTTTGATTTTCTAGTAGTAAATACTATATCAGAGTTTATGCTCCATTGTGGCTGTTCCAGTTTGTTTATCCTTATGTGGTCAAATGATACTGTGTTACATTTACAATGTTTTGTTTATAATCTACAACTACTATTATCAATTTACCTCTTCTCTTCATTCAGTTTGTATTCTATTTTTGTAAAATCTATCTACAAATAACACACCAATAAGCTAAACAATTCCCATACATTCATTAACAGATGCTTTCAAATACAGTTCTTACATTTTTACCATCACGACTAAAACAACAACTAACAGAGAAAAAAAGCAACCCTAACATCTGCATCATATATTTCTGGGTCCTTAACTCAGCCTCCAAATTTCCAATCCTCAAAGCAAGACTGACGTTCACTTCTTCATTGTTGTATGCCGCAGTGTCTTCCAAATTTCCTTTATCATCTTCATCAATGTCTACCCATCGAAAGAACCCACACCATCTTCTTCCACTACTCTGTGAACATGAAATTTAACAGTTACCATCAAAATAGTCAACAACACATCTTCAGAAAACACTCACGTTGTAATTCGGGCATCCAAAGAAGGGCTTATTTGGGTGGATTTTCGTTCCAGACCATCGGAGCACAGGACGTTTTTCACACCCACATCGCTCTGGTACTCGCGTGCCTCTACTCTGACTTGGCCTCCTTGTGGTTGATCACATTGAACTTCCCTCTCCATCAACTGCACGTCCAACCATCATTGAACCAGCAAAGCAATGGGTACAAGAATAACCAGGGAAGAAGAAGAAGAACAAGAAGAAGAAGATGAAGAACGTAGCTGACGAAGAAGTGCTGCGCTACTTGTGAGTTAGGGTTTAAAAAGGGGTCAGAGACCAAATTGGGTCTTAAAAAGTTTCATTTGCCACATCAGCCAACCGTTAGACACTCCAGCGTGGCACTCATTGGCCACGTCACTCCCGCCGGCAACGAACATGACCGGAAAATACGAGGGGGACCACCTTGATGTATTTTTTCCAATCTGGAAGACTTAATTAGTGCAATTGAAAAATCAGGGACTAAATCGGTGCATTTTGTGAACCTCAGTGACCACTTTAGAGTTAACTCTCTTAAATCATTTTAACAATCAGTACAAAATAATGATAGGCAATTAGGCAGACACAGAGCCAGCATTTCACTGACAGCAGTTTGAGAATTGAGAGACATAGATCAGTGGCAATTCCGTCATTTGAACGAAAACCCATGCCTGATTTATGGCGAGCCATGAGTGCTTTGCTTATCTGCTTAGTCGGTTAGTTAGTTATTTGCTTCTACAACTTCCTAGTTTTCTAACTCCGTGTTTTTCGGATACTCTGCTTCCGCCATCCACTCCCGCCTCTGAAGGATGGGCTGCGCGCTCCCAAAGCCGGCGCGATCCCGACCAAATCCCGCTGCGCCTCCAGAGAGGCAAGGGAACAACCAACCCAGCAATGTTCACCGCTACATTCCGACCCAACAGGGTTGGCCGCCGTGGTTGATGGAGGTTGTCGGCGACGCCATCCAAGACTGGACTCCTCGCCGCGCCAACACCTTCGAAAAGCTTTCTAAGGTTCTGTTTACTTGGAACCTTCAATTTTTATTCTTAGTGAATGTTTATTTTATGGTGTTCTCCACTTGCAGATTGGGCAAGGGACTTATAGCAATGTGTACAAAGCCAGAGACCTAGTGAGTGGAAAGATAGTGGCTTTGAAGAAGGTGAGATTTGATCACTTAGAAGGAGAGAGTGTGAAGTTCATGGCCAGAGAGATTCTTGTCCTGAAGAAGCTTGATCACCCGAATGTTGTGAAACTTGAAGGCTTGGTTACTTCAAGGATCTGTTCCAGTATCTACTTGGTGTTTGAGTACATGGACCATGATCTTGCTGGCCTTGTTGCTGGCCATGGTCTCAACTTCACTCAGCCTCAGGTCAGGTACCTCAAATTCAGTGCTTCTGACAGATTAAATATAGAAAGGCTGATTTGTGTATTATGACAGATTAAATGCTATATGAAGCAATTACTATGTGGGCTTGAGCATTGCCACAGCAGAGGTGTATTACACCGTGATATAAAGGGCTCCAATCTGCTTATTGACAATCAAGGAATCCTTAAAATTGCTGATTTTGGACTCGCCGCTTTCTATGATTCCAAACAAACCCGTCCCATGACCAACAGAGTCGTCACTCTTTGGTATCGTCCGCCGGAGCTTCTTCTTGGAGCTACCTTCTATGGTGTTGGTATCGACCTCTGGAGTGCCGGATGCATCTTCGCGGAGCTACTTGCCGGAAAGCCTATCATGCCTGCCCGAACAGAGGTGTGTGTGTTCATATTTATTGCTCCTTTCACTCACTTGCCTAAAGAGTTTTAACTTGATCTATCTAGGTTGACCAACTGCACAAAATATTCAAGTTATGCGGCTCTCCATCAGAGGATTACTGGAAGAAATATAGATTGCAAAATGCTACACTCTATAAGCCACACCACCAATATAAAAGATGCATCCTGCAAACTTTCAAGGATTTCCCGTCTTCTTCATTACCTCTAATTGATACTCTTCTTGCAATAGATCCCGATCATCGCGGCACTACCTCTGCAGCTCTAAATAGTCAAGTTAATTAGCCTTCACTTTCACTCTATTAGACATGTGATGATTATTTACTTAAAATCAGCATCTTTGTCTACAGTTCTTTAACACCGAGCCCTATGCTTGTGAACCATCATGTTTACCAATGTATCCTCCTTGCAAAGAACTCGATGTAAAGCTAAGAGTCAAAGAAGCAAGAAGGTTCTCTTATTCTGTTGTTGTTTTTGATAACTTATGCAACGATAATGTCTTGTTGATCTTGTTTTTGTTTATTTGATTTTGGTTCTTAGGCAGAAAGCTTTAAGCGGAAAAGCTGTTGCAGTTGATGCTGCAACAAGAGTTAGAGCGCTTGAGTGCGCTTTGGCCATTCCAGAGATCCAAACAAATTTAGATGTATGTCAGATATTTTCTTTATGTTTATCTGTTTCTCCTAACTCTGTTATACCTAATTGAGTTTGATTTCCTTGCAATATCTTCAACAAACTGAAGTTCATGCACTCAATTCTATCACTATCATAGATTCTTGGACTAACCCTTCACGATACCAAGTCATTTTCACAATTTGGAGACAAATATGTTGTGAATGAATTATATTGATATTTACAACTTGAGAGCTAGATTCTTCTTCATCACCACAATTGTTTTAAATTTCTAACCGAATGTCAGAGGTGGAGAGTTGTGACAAATGCAAATGCCAAAAGCAAGAGTGAGAAATTCCCACCTCCACATCAGGATGGAGCTGTTGGATATCCATTGAATGCATCAAACAGAGGAACTGTTTTATTTTGTGCCAGTGACACTTCCTTTGGCTCAAAAACTTCAAGAACTCTTGGAACTAGTATTGCTGCTGCTGCTGCTAGGCCTAGGCCTAATTCCAAAGGAAGGACATCAAACAAAGCAGATTCGAAGATGGTGTCATCTTGGAAATTTATGCGTGCATTCAAGCCAACAATTGTTGGCCTTTCATCTGATTTATTATTTAGAAGGAATTAATCAATTACTATGGATTTTACCATTGCTTAGTGGTATTTGTTCTTGTTCTTTTTCCTGTTGGTCCAATTTTTGGTACTTCATTTGACATAAAAGAGTTTGTTGTATATATCTGTAAATCTATAGGGCCAAATCCCACTTCTGTACAGTGTTCTCGAGCACATTCCCAAATGGTTACATTATCTTCATGTTCATGACCTTAGAAGTGTACATGTTTGAAAAGTTTTAAAATAAAAGAAAATAATATTGCTTTCGTATTTTATGTTTACCATCTTTTCATATACCTATAAATTAGACTATAACTTAATCTCAAATTTGTCTTCATGTTTCTGGTCTATGGAGTACTACTACCAGCATCAATTTTCTAATACGAGATGGTCCACTTCCAAGTACACGACATTATATGAAAGTTGGTAAAGTTGGCTCCTAGTTGAAAAGATGTTGCGCCAGCTGGTAGTTGATGATCATAACACCGCTGTTCTCTCTCTGACTCTTTCTTGAGGGGTGTGGCTATTTTTTGAATAAATTTGAGTATTATTGTTGACACATGTCTTTTAGGTAGCGTTTTAGGTAGCGTTTGGTGGAGAGACAAAGACAAAAAGACTGAGACTGAGAGACAAGGATTGAAACAAATCTCAGTATTCTGTTTGGTGCAAAATGGGAGACAGGAATTGAAACAAGAATGAAACTCTAATTTAATTTGCACAAAGGGTAAAATTGAAATTAATTAATTGAAATGAAAGTATTTAAGGTATAAAATGTTATTAAAGTTTCAGTTTCCATCTCTAAAAATTTCAGTCCCCTGTGTCCTTACTTTTTGGAAGTACTGAAATACTGAAATTTTGGAGACAGACAAAAATTTTAGTACCAGTCTCTGAACTAACAAATACAATATTAAATCTCAGTCTCTCAGTCTCTGTCTCAGTACCTGAAAACAAACGCTACCTTATAGTACATAAGTCATTATATGGTATGGCCATCATGTAGAATTTGCTTCTTTAAATTGAAATTTACACTTGATAGGATTTCCTTTTCCTAATGATGATGATGATGATAATGTTTTCCTAATGTTTTATAGTCCTTTCAAGGTTCCAACTAAGTTTCGTTAGTTTTCTTTACTTTATGGAATCTTCTTGAGACAAATTGCATCCCTTGATAAAACATCCTACCTTTATGTGGGGAAAATCCCGATTAGTCATCCTAACCCTGCTACAAAGTGATTACAGTAAGATCCAATTTTTAGCACGATATGATCGTACTAAAAGTAAAATATTATTGACTTATTTTTTTATTATTTATTTAATATTGAACCTTTACGATGTTGATACATTTTCAATTTTAGAAAAAAACTAATAAATTTTGTTTTTATTTATTAAAAATTGTTCAACAAACACTTCCAATAAAAAATAATTACATAATTACTAATAATACATTATAGTTATTCAAATAAACAATAAATACAAGTCTATACCTCTAAATAAAACTTCAACTAACCAAGCGAAGGGAAATAAATAAATTCTAATAAATACTCAATTCGAAAACAAACTCCTTCACGCATCTGTAACATTACAATAAGTCTTCGTACCTGTAACTGAAAGGGTGGGAAAGAAGGGGTAAGAACTAAAGAGTTCTTAGAAAGATTGGGATAGATAGTTAGGTTCATTTTATGTTATACTTAGCCAACAGCAACAACCACAGGATACATACAAACTTTAACAACCAAAGGTACATAAAAACAATTAATCAGGAAACACATACACACGAATCACAGAAACATATAACAAAGAAATATGCGCTAACAAGTATGATGCATGTCTGTCCTATGTAGGCCATGAGCCCATATGTCGGTTTACACTCTGCAACCCGACATTACCTAAGAACTAGTCTCAGATATGATTTTTCATTGAGTCTTTCGTGCATACGTGTTTGTGGTTAAGAGTACCATAAGTTCAGGACCATAGGCAATCAACGTAAAACTCGACGCCATAATATACGCACAAAGAAAACTGTGATCCTCAATTAGTGGGCATCCTCAAAATCAACACACAACAGTTCGTGAATTTTTTATACATTATAGTTACTAGTAATACATTATAGTTATTCAAATGAACAATAAATACAAGCTGATGCATTTGTATCATTAGTTGTTTTTCTTTAGAATTTCATTTAAATAGTTAATAGTTTTTGTTTTTATGAGCAATAAATTTTTAGATTAATAGAAAGTATGTTAATGCTTTGAATAATATGTTTTAGGAGATTTCGAAGATAAACCAAGCAAAATGAGATCCAAGAGAAAAAAAAGGAGCTAAGAATATACTTTCAAGCCAAAGATACACTTTGAATTTAAGGCAACGTTTTAAAGGACACTCTTTTAGGCTCAAAGTTACCAAATTTGAAGCGTGAATCAATTGCCGTTCAACGGGAAGAAATTGGCATCCAATGGCAATCATGCGTACATATTTAGTATGCATACACGCAAATATGACAAAAAGGGAAAAACATGTATACGCATTTATCATGCGTACATGCAATTATGGTAGATCAAGGAGGTCATGTGTACAAATTTTTCAAGTATACATATGTTGGTAGCATATTTCCAATGTTGTGCATACGCATCCCTCATGCGTACACACAACCAGTGCCATTAGCAAGATCGTGCGTACGCATCCCTCATGAGTACGTATGAATCCCGTTTTGCGTCCCACGCTAGCTCTTTAGCGTACAACGACTGGTACTGTCATATTTAATTTTTTGGACCATTTAGGAATAAAAATACTTTGGCATCCTACGACTATTGCTTGGCGTACCACGGCAAAGCATGCAAAGAATATTTTTGGGCCAAAATAATGAAAGAAAGCTTGGCATTCCGCGACTCTATTTTAGCATGCCACGACAAAGTGGATAGAGAGTGTTTTGGGTCAAAATAGAGTGGCAATTAACTTGGCATCCCACGGCTACATTGAGGGTTCTCAATGGCAAATTTCACAAGATCAACTCCAACTTTTAAAAGGCTTGAGTAATCAACTAATTTGGTGAAGTTAGGAGATGAATTAACTTGCTAAAATCCATGGGTTGAATTTAGGTTGAATTGGACTTGAACCCAACATGAATTCGACCTGAATTTGATAGAAATTAGAATTTAAATCTGAAGGCAACTTGGAAAGGAAGTATATAAGGAAGAAGAGAGAACTGAGAAGGGGTTTTTACCGTTTTTTCCCATTTACATTACTTTTCATTCTTGTAATTTCTCTAAGACATGAGTTACTAAATTTTTTTCATTGGGGGGAAGAGCTCTATTAATTTCTAATGGAATGATTTCTTTGATTCACTATATTTGATCTATGCATTATTGTTTCTAAGAAAGAATCTTCGTTCTTCATTTGAATGATTCAAATTCATTGGAAGATGGTTTGAATCTGGGTTGAATTTCATGATCAATTGAAAAATTGAATCATAGGAATTAAGCTTAAAGATCCTCTTTCTTAATTATTCTGATTTTGAATTTAGATTTGGTTTGTGACATTGAATCAACTAAATTCAGATCTTAAGAGTTGTGTGGTTTAAGAATCAGAAAATGAACTTCATCTCTTCTCATGAGCAATTGATCAAAGAATTAGTAATTGATTAAGTCAAGAGATGTTGAATTACCAAGGAATTAGAGTTCAATAACTTAAGATTTGTCAGAGATCACAAGCCTACCCCTTTGAATAAAACTTCAACTAACCAAGTGAGGGAAAATAAGTAAATTCTAACAAATACTCTACTCGCAAACAAACTCCTCCACGCATCTGCAGCTTCACAATAAGTCTTCGTACCTGTAACTAAAATGGTGAAAAAGAAGGGTAAGAACTGGAAAGTTCTTAGTAAGGTTAGGGTAGTTAGTTAGATTCATTTTATGTTATACTTAGCCAACAGCAACAACCACAGGATACATACAAACTTTAACAACCAAAGGTACATGAAAATAATTAATCAAGAAACACATACACATGAATCACAGAAACATATAACAAAGGAATATGTACAAAGAAGTATGATGCATATTTGTCCTATGCAGGCTATGAGCTCATGTGTCGGTTTACACCCTATAACCTGACATTACCTAAGAACTAGTCTCATATATGATTTTCCATTGTGTCCTTCGTGCATACGTGTTTGTGGTTAAAAGTAGCATCAGTTGGGACCACTGGCAATCAACGCAAAACTCGACGCCATATTATACGCACAAGGAAAAACTGCAATCCTCAATTAGTGGGCATCCCCAAGACCAACACAACAGTTTGTGGATTTTACCCGCATTTAATGATTCAACAGTTTGTGGATTAACCCTATAATAAATTATTATCAATTCGTAGATTTTCTCTGCCTTTAAACATTTAATACTTTGTGCACTGAGCAAGTGGGACAGAACCCTAGTACTTGACAGGCCAATCTTTAATCTTTTAATTCTCTTTTACCATTTTCTATGTCTTTCTCTTTATCTAACCATCAATTTTCTGTTTTCTATTTTTACAAGACAATTATTCTTTCTTTAATTAATCATATTTAATATCTGAATCAATTATAGTAATCTCTTCATACCTTTCCTTAGGTATTTTATGAAAAAGATTATGAAATTCTATGTTTAAAATTGTCTTCCTAAATCTTTTAAAAAATTTTGTCTGCTCATCACTTGTAGTTATATCATATCTTTTATTATTAAGATAATTATTTAAATAAAAATAATAATAATATATTATAATATTTTAAAGTTAAAAATTTAATTAATAATATTTAGTTACTCAAAACTTTTAAAAATTCATTTTGACCCATAAATTTTTTTAATTAACTTTCAGCTTCAAAACTCTTTCTTAATAATAATTTAGCCACAGAATAATTAAAACATGAGGGTTTAATGTTCTTCAAGAAACCAAAACAAACTTATAATTATTATTAAGATAATTATTTAAATAAAAATAATAATAATATATTATAATATTTCGAAGTTAAAAATTTAATTAATAATATTTAGTTACTCAAAACTTTTAAAAATTAATTTTGACCCAAAAATTTTTTTAATTAACTTTCAGCCCCAAAATTCTTTCTTAATAATAATTTAGCCACAGAATAATTAAAACATGAGGGTTTAATGTTCTTCAAGAAACCAAAACAAACTCATAAAAAATTCATTAAATTTTACTTAGCTTGATTTTTAATTAATTTTTTAATCTTTTCGATAACCGATTTTTTTCAATATTTAAGATCAATTTCCAACTACCAAATCACATCATTTCCACCATGATTCCATATTACATTAATCGTTAAACATGGTTGTTCAGTTCGGTTTTCTAGCAGTCCATGGAACCGAATATTTCATCAATTTTCAACGTAATTCAAACATAATAACACTCAAATTCAAGCACAAATTCACAGCCCAACAATCATACAACATTAATATATTTATTAATCACAAAGATTATCAAACCCTAATTTTCTATAACAGCCACCAAATCAAAACACCAAGGAAGTTTTTTGAATGAGAAATCGAAGAAGAAAACGTCAAAATTTGGCTACTCCGATCCATCTCAGAGCTCATCTTGACCGAACCATGCATGAGAGGACAACCACTCCACGCCTAACTTCCCTCTAGAAAAACCGATACCATTGTGAAAAGGAAGAAAAGACAAATACTTTAATCGATTTTATTTTTTATGGGAGTTACGGAACTCAAAAAATCAAGCTCTGAAGTTTCATGGCTTCCATGAAATTCTTTCTTTTTCTTTCCTCAAGGTTCAGGTTCGGTGAAGGAGAAGAGAAATGAGATTAGATGTTGATGATGGTGATGATGTGGTTAATTAAAAGGACAAGTGTCACTAGAGGGGCCACGTGTTAAGGTTCTAGGCTGTTGAGACAGCGGGTCAAGTTATAAATATCTTAAATAGATAATCATGAAAGCTAAATGTATTAAAACACAAGTAATAATACATATAGAGGTAAATATATATGAGTTACTAATATAAATGACATTAGTAACTTAGTGATCAAAAGAATATAAAATTCATGTAAAACATTAGTGAAGCTAAATCCATCGAAAAGTACTGGTATTTACTTGTATCGGCAAATATCGAACTCGATAATAATATTATTATCTAAAATCTATTTTGATTATAGAATATAAAATAAAATAAAAATGTAATAACAATATCATATTATTATTTATTTTATCTCGAGAATTGAAACCGGCTCGTCAAGCTAAAACTAGTCACTGAAAAACAAGATTTCAAAAAATGTCGTTTTAGTATAAAAATTTAGGGTGTTACAATTACAAAAATTTGCATCTCTTGGTCTTGAACTACCTCTTCATCCATCGTTTTCGAAATGTTCATATACACTACTAAGATTGCCCTTGCCATCATTTGCCATGACAACGCATCTGTCGCCTTATTCTCAAGGCCCGGCTAGTACCTGATCTTGAAATCCAAGCCCAACAATTTAGTAGTCCATTTCAAATAAGCAGGGTCCATGAATTGCTGGTCCGTGAAGAATTTCAGACTCTGCTGATCTGTGAGGACAATAAAATGGCGACCTAACAAGTAATGATGCCACTTTTAGACAGTAAAGACAATGGCCATCAACTCCCACTCATACGCAGATTTTTGCCGGGTCCTTGGAGATAGTTCTTGGCTTAGGAATGTTATTGGTATACCTTGCTAAGACAATACCACACCCAACCCCTCACTTAATGCGTCAGTTTCCAACATGAAGTCTTGATTGAAATCTGAAACTACTAGAGTCGGTAAGTATATCATCAGCTTCTTCAATCTCTCTAAAGTTTCTTGGGCCTTGTCATTCCATTCAAATGCATTTATCTCTGTCAATTCTGTTAGCAACTTGGTCATAACCACATATCCTTGCACAAAACGCCTATAATATCTAGTAAGGCTCAGGAATCCCCGTAAAGCCTATTGGTCCATAGACACCAACCACTCTAACATCGCTGTGGTTTTGTTAGGATCAGCTGAAATCCCTTGTGCCGATACAATATGACCCAAGTATTTCATTGAGCTTACTGCAAATGTGCATTTCTTATCATTCAATACCAGCTAGTTCTCCAATAAGATCTGAAAAATTTATTGGAGGTGAAGGACATGGCTCACCATATCATAGCTATAGATAAGGATGTCATCGAAAAAGACCAAGATGAATTTTCACAATAGAAGCTTAAGAATGTGATTCATCAAGGCTTGGAAAGAGCTAGGGGCATTGGTCAAGCCAAAGCGCATGACTAGAAACTTGTAATGACCCTCATGAGTGCGGAAAGTAGTCTTGTGAATGTCTTGATCCCTCATCTGGATCTGGTGGTACCCGGATTTCAAATCAATCTTAGAGAAAACTGTAGCTCCCACCAATTCATCGAGTAGCTTATCAATGATGGAGATACGAAATTTATCTGGTACTATAACACCATTTAACGCCCTATAATTGATGCAAAATCTCCAGTTGTTGCCCTTTTGCTTCACCAACAATATTGGGCTAGCATAAGGGCTAGAGCTTGGCTTAATTATCCCTAAGGCTAGCTTCTCTCTCACCATTTGTTCAATCACCGATTTCTGAGGGTGCGGGTAGCAGTAGGGTCTTATATTTGGGATTGAAACTCCTTTCTTCAATGTAATGGCATGATCATGGTGATGGTGCGGTAGTAGCCCCAATAAGGTCTGAAACATCTTAACATTAAAAGCTAACACCGATTATATCACCTCTAGCACCTGTAGTACAGTGGCAGCCTGCAAAGTCATGGAGCACAACTAGACCATAAATCCTTCTCCCTTTTTTAAATGGATAAAACTGTAGATTGAAGGTATATGCCTGCATAGCTCAACTCTGAGTGCCCCTATAAAGTAAACATGTTATCTCATTCCAAAATCAAATGTGTGATTTGTTGAAGCTTGTGATGACATCTCCTAACTTATCTAGCCATGCCAGCCTAACACAAACTCCGTTTCATCAGTTGAGAAAATAAGGAAGTCTTCCTTGATATCCAATTCCTTAAATTGGAGAGTTACACCTAAACATGTTTCTTGTCCCCCCCCACCCTTATTGTTGTCGTCCACTATCCTAACCTAGAACTTAGGGGTGTTATCAATCCGTAAACCCAACTCGGTGATGATCTCTGGTGTCGCGAAGTTGTCTGAAGCTCCACAATCTATGATAATGAGGACACAATGGCCATTTATCTCTACCCAAGCCTTAATTGACTTGTGATGTACACTCAAACTCACGAATTTGAGTTCCAATTGCTCTTGCTTCCCTGCTTCTAGAACCGCCTTATGTTGTAACCAATCAGCTTCAAAGTTGGGCTCCATGATCAAAAGCTTCAACTCCTTATTCTTGCAAACGTGATCTGCAGTGTATAGTTCATCATAGAGGAAGCATTCCCCCAACGTGGTTCGCCCTATACTCCTTATTATTGAGATGTCTGAATCTGTGCCATCGCAAGGGATCCGTCGTCGACTCCGTGCCCATGTTTGGTGCAGAATTGGGTGCTGTAGTAGGGTGCACAGCTTTGATGGTAGGGAAATTGGCCATGACGAAGTTGGAAGCCAGTCGTTTACTGTGTTTTAATACTCCTCGCAAGGCAGCATTGCGATTTTCTACCTTTAGTGCCAACTCCATTAACTCATCCACTAACTGATATGGAAACAATTTACATTCCTCATTGACTTCCAATTTCAGCCCGTTCAATAATAGGTCTATTATCAATTCTGATGCGATTACGCGGAGAGGTCAAGCGTTAAGCACAAACTGGTCGACGTAGTCCTGAACCGAGTTCGTCTATTTTAGCTTCAGCAACATCTGATACGGTCTTTGTAGCCATTACAGTTGAAAATGTCGTAGCAGTGCCACACAGAACAATCACCATTGAAGCACCAACGTCGTTGCCTCCCACCACCTGAACCACGTGAATGCCCTTCCTTCCATCGCAAAGGTGGCGATTGTGAGCCATTTCTTCTCTGGCACTACGCACACCAAGAAAATTGCTCCATGCATTCAATCCAAACTACCGCATCACTACTGCGGGATATTAGAATTTCCAGCTTCTGCCATTACTCCGACACGTCACGGTTTCCCGCTGATGCGCCTGCAACCTAGTGCGATCCCGGTGAACGATAATCGTTCCGATTAGCCACACAATTTTTGAACAAATCTATTCTGAAATAGAACTACTGCAGCGTCTCCAGCATCGATCGGAATATCTCCTCCATGCGCGACAAGATTGTGTCAAATCACATAATCTCTCAAAATTAAAATCTCAACTTTAAAATTTAGGAGAGAGTGGCTGAGCAAGTGATTGTAAGGTACTTACCAAATTGTTTAGTGAGTTTTGTAGAGTTCAACGCGGTAGTCGCATGGCCACAAACGATGCGACAATCGGAGTTCCGGGTTGAAAGATATAGAAGTTTGAAAATGATATGAAATTTGGGATTAGGTTCTGCTCCTCCCAAATTAAAGTTCAGCGTGCTTCAAATGAAAGGATGAGGAAGAGAAGGCTGAATTCTTATATTTATATGTGGGCTTTGGGTCTAATTTGGGCCAGTCCAACCGGTTTGGCACGTTAGTCCGTTTTTGGGCCACAAATTTTAAAATTAGTGTCAAAATTTATATTTTAATTATTTCTACCACTCTAACTTATCAAATTTAATTTTTAAATTTCTTTAAATAAAAATTAATTTATTGGTAACTACTTATTTATTACCTGGGATTTACACGACTCAATTGTGTCAAATCATGTCTCCATTTTTCTTGATCTCAATTGTATCATTCAGTACTAAGATTCTCAAGCTCAGATACTAATGATAAAATCAGCACTAATAGAATAGGTAGATTTTATTGTTGTATTAGGGATTGTCAATTGGTACTCCTTAAAAGATTTTACACAATTAGAACTACCAACTCAAAAGAAAAAATCTATCTAGTTTTTACAAAATTTACAATAAAAAATACATAATAAACTAAGCTAACTATAACATAGCTATTTATAGACAATAAAAAATAGAATCTAACTAACTTATCAACCAACTAAACCATACTAACAACTTCTAAAACTGTTACTTAAGTGTTATTTACATCTCTTTTTATAACACAGTCCAAACTTATTAGTAGTAGGCGCCTCTCTATCGCACTCATTGTTATGTTAATATGATTCAAATATAGCATCAATAATGGAAGTTTGGCACTTTGTTACAATGTTACTCATTCTCATCTAATGAATGCATGATACCCATTCATGATTGTGCTTCGATCTATTTCCTAGTATATTTTATTATTATTTTCCATTACGAAGGAAGAGAGTAACGAATATATTTTTAACTGAGTCACATACAGTTTATTCAAATTGGCATAAATAATGTCAAATAGTTATAGAAACCCTCCCTTATGAGAATGCTACACTAGTTTGTAATCTTGGTAGCATTTCCATCATCATAGACAACTCATAAAACTTTATCTTGAAAAGGAAGGCTGAATGCATATAGGCTAAGGAAATATAATAGAAGCTAAAAGGAAATCCAAGATTTAAGATATGTAGGTATACATATTTGAGCACATGAATGAAGGAAACTACATAGTACATGTCAAGCGATGGATTTAATGCTTGTATCCGTCCTTGTCCACGACCACCAAAAATCCATTAATTGTTAGAGAAAAAAAGGGGGGAGGGGTGGTTCAATCTAGATTAAGAAACTTCATATTAATAGGAGTTTAAATGCTATCTTCTGTATTAGGAAGTACAAAAGGACACTACTAATTAGGGGAAATGGATTGCTTGACAGCATGCACTCATCTATGAGGAAATTAAAGGCTATTAACTACCCAAACGTGACGTATCAACCAGATCCCTGTCAGGAAGGCAATAATATTTGGTAACAAAAAATTAATAACCAAAATTAGCTAAAATTTTTCTTATTTAACATTTATTAATTATTGTAATTATTAATAAATGCTAAATAAAAAAGTTTTGGTTATTTCTTTTGTTTTCCTAGCATTACCATATTAATTGTAGCAATAAGGCAAATTTGAGCTTTTTTTTTTAATCTCTCTATCATTACCATTATGAAAATCGGTTATGAAAGCTAACTACCATACATTCAATTTGCGTAAAATTTGTCTCTTCCAAAGCTAAACTACCACACACCAATATATATATATATATGCTCAATCTGTTGCCGAAGAACAGCATGTCTTCGCCTCAAGATTGAATAATGGACAAAGAAGAAGCCAAAGCTGAAAAGGAGAAGGACATGATGAGTGTTTCCTCTGAAAATGAACTCCTCACATGTCATGCCAAATTTGAAGCATTCCCATTTTTCAAAACACCAAGGTTTTTGAAGGGAGCCAAGATCACACTCAGACTTGTGACTATTGTTACTACATTCATTGCAATGCTTTGTATGATAACCAGCCACCAATCTACCACAATGTTGGGCACGCCACTCGATGCTCGATATAGCTACTCTCCTGCTTTCAGGTATAAAGATCACATCATCAATCATGCTAATTTTACACATGGACCTTATCTATCTCTTCTATCTTGCAGGTTCTTTGTTTATGCAAATGCTGTTGCATGCTTCTTTATATTCCTATCTTTACTTGCTACAATCGTTTTCTACCTTCGAGGCGCATGCCCCACCAATAAATGCAGCTACTTGTTCTTCCTGAATGACATGGTATGATACATGATTTCGTTCTAAATTAAACATTCTGTCCAACTTATCAACTCATCTTTGTTCCTCAAAGTGAGTAACAGCAAGAAAATATGTATGTTGTGAACATGACAGATGATGTTAACAATGGAGATTGGGGGATGTGCAGCTGCAACAGCTATAGGAGAGGTGGGGCTGCATGGAAATTCCCATGCAGGTTGGGGTTCTATCTGCGGTTATTATGGGAAATTCTGTGACAGGGTCACCATTTCGCTCGTGTTTTCATATGTCTCAATTGTTTCATTGTTCATACTTACTGTAATATCCTCAATGAACTTCAAAGAGAATCCTCTTTAATTTAAGGATTGATACAGAAGAAGCGAATGTATGTAGAACAGTTGTTCTCTTAGGCACTTGTTTTCTACTTGGTGTTATTTGTTTGGAATGGAAAGAAAAGGGGAGCATGAGTAGCTGTTTAACTAGGCATTAAATAATAGAGACACCTCCGAATCCAAAATCCATACTAAGTGGTTATTACACCTTGCATACCCAAACTGCAACCTTGGCTTGTAATCTTGCTACAAAAATAAATAAAATTTATCACGCCAAAGTTAAAGATAATCTATCCAAATAGCATATAGAAGAGAAGATATTGAATTTGCTTAAAAAAATCAATGTCATAATTTCTCATTATATAATATACTTTATATTTTCTCACGTGATTTGATTTAAGATCCAAACTGACGTTATAACCACATACTCAAGAGAGTTAGAAACATACACAACTCCTACTTCTTATCAGCTTGAAAGTCACATGTACAAATATCATGATAACTTACAACTATCCAATTTTCAGTTGGGTCAAACCAACTAAAAATAAGAGATGGAAACAACCCTCTGACCAAATTCACTCGATGAATTCACAAAATTCAAGCATATCTTACTCACCAAGGCATGATCTCAAATGTCAAAAGAGGGTCCAAAATGAAAAGCATAACTCCATACAAATGAATGCCTACAAGCTACTTGATAGTAATGTACCGATTTGTTCCGTGTCTAGCCCAGTAGTTCTTAAGATCCAATGGTGTAGATAAGTCATGACCTTGCGAAGCAAACCTACTAAGCAATCTTGTAAAGACACTCCCACTCATCTTTCGTCCCCCAATGCGGGCGTGGCGCTTGTTTGGAAGCTGTGGCAGTGGATACACTGACAACGTCGTGGTACAACAAGAAGACTGCCATCCGCCATTCCCCCATTTGTAGCACTGCCGGGGTACTCCAGTGCAGGTGCATATTGGGACAGGCATGATAGTTTCATCAAATGCAACCAAATTCAAGCCAACATCCTGCATATCCCATTCAGATTTGAACTTTATCCCTTCAGAAGCTGCCTGCCTATTTAAATCCTCGCCCATTTTCTTTGCCTTGCTATGTGGTTTTGATACCTTAGAATTAATTACATTTTCATCCTTCATTCTTTTAGCTTGATTAGATTTGACAGCTTCAGAAACTTTAGCCGTCATTGGAGAGACATCCCTTCTGGATATATCCTTTGGGCTGCATGCAGTTTGGCGCATCCGCTTTGATCCACGTTGAGCTCCATCACCTGACTTGAAAATGTTCTGACTTTTAAGTGCTGTGAGGGCATTATCCCGTTCCTTTAGGGCATTATCCCTTTGCGCAAGTGCTTCATCCCTTTGTCGAAGGGCCAAATCACGAGCAGCCAAGGCTTCATTCTTTTCAGATATAGCAGCCTCTAGTTCGTGTTCTAGAATGGCAGCCTGCCTTTCAGCCATAATGGACCTTATTTTTTTATTCATGACTAATGCATTTGGCTCCTTTACTTGATGCTGGGAATCCATATTCCACTACACATTTAAAATCTAATACAAATAAATCCAGTAGTGTGTGCAAGCTTGAAAAAGGAATACCACATATATGCTTATCTTTACCAGGGAATGTGCTCCTCTGTAGTAGTCCACGTTATGCCTACCATTTTCATGTTGGCTGCTATCCATTGCATTCAGATAATTTAGCAGCAAATGTGAAAGTCAAGGGGTTTAGTAAATCAATAATTTCCAGATGAAAAATACATCCTGTTATCAAATGACAAAGGCAACAGTTTGACATCAAGAAATACGCCAGAAATATGAGCATTAAGTTAATTTCTTCTTTTTGCATAAAGCTATTAACTGTGGGAAAAACAAAAATGACAAAGCATTTTTACAGTAAGTGGCAACAGAACTATACAAATAAAGCAATAATGCAAATATGACAGACCATTGGTTTTTGGCCAAAAGTACAACAGGTGTTAACGGCCATCAACTTAAGGGACATTCTTAAAACGCTGTAAAGAGAAAGAATTCATGCAATGTGTCATGGCTTCCATATAAAACAACTCCAACAACTGAAATAGCATGAAGTTGCTAATGGAAAGTAGAAAGAATTATATGCATGTATCACTGCTCAAGTATTTCTACTCTAAATGAAAAAAAAAAAAAAAACTTTCCTGTTTAGTCTTTACAGTACAATCAAAACCCGATGCACAACTTTCTCAGGAAAAGAAACAAGCAAAAACAGATAAGTAAAATGGCGCATTTTCCCACCAAAGACGCCTGAAACAAATAGCTCTCATCATGAAAACACAATTACTGCATATACATAGAACCCCATTCTTAACAACTGAGTCGTTCATGAAGCAAAGATTACAATAAAAGCTTGAACAGAATCAAAATGCAGGAGAAACCTCCAAATGTAATATTTTGATCAAGATTGCAATAGCTAAGTGAAAAAAAAAAAAAAGGTAACTCTCCTCATTACAGTACAAAACTACAGTTGTGAAAGTTAAATAAATGTTTTCATCAACTTTGTGATCAAACCATTTTGCTGAGTAATCTTGAAGCTAATCTTTTTGGAACTAAAACCCTTCAACCCTCGAGCACATGAAGAAGAAGAAAAGCCTTTCAGTTTCCCAATTTTGCATATGCTTAAAACAAAGCATACAATGCAAGACCAGACAATCAAAGGAAAAAGGAGATGCCGAAAAGCAGAGGGGAAAAAAAAAGGTCAAAAAGAGACAAAAGAAAGAGTAAAGGTACAGTAAAAGGTTATAGAAAAATAGTTAAAGGTTTTAACGAATTGGTAATGAAGATTAGGGAAAGAAAAGAGAAGGGTGAATGGAGACAGAAAACAAACTTAAATTATAGGGCAGCAGGAAGAAAGATGGCAAAGACCGAGAGGGTGAAGATACCTAAGGCGAAGAGAACAACGTCGTTGAACTCTGGTCTATGCCTCAGCGTTTCACTCGTCAGTCGTCACACTCACACCCCTTCGCCTTCCTCTTCAAATGCCCTTGCTCACTTTCTCTCCCACTTTCTCACCACCAAAACAATGTCGTTTCATTCCGGGTTTTAGGTAGTAAATCTATAAAACTGAATAAATTTTTTAAATTTAACCATTTTATTTGGTGACTATTTAAATTTAGGTAGAAATTTAGATACAGTCAATTTTACGTAAAATTGATAATTAAGAGTTATTAAATAAAAATTTAGTTAAATTTTAATTATTAATTACTGCATTTAAATTTTTACCTAAATTTAATATTTGATAATTTGAATGCAATTTTTATGTTACATAAATAAATTAAAATTACCTCAAAATTACATATTTTTCAAAATTAAATTCAAAGATATGAAATTATTATTATTATTATAAGTTATTCTAGTAAACCTAACTTTAAGTTTAAATATAAATTTCATAATCTAAAATGATTATATTACCATATGTGAGTTAGTGTGTGTTTGAATTAAAATTTATAAGAAGGAGTTTATATTAAATAAATTTTTTTATTTTGATAAAAAAAAAAAGTTAGTATTAACGTAATTTATGTTTAGTAATTTTTATATAAAAATGAATTATAATAAAATAAATTATTTTATTTAAAATCACGTCTAAACAAAAATTATTAAAAAATACATGAATTTTTATTATTCAAAATCACATTTTTTATTATTTTTTGCTATAATTATTTTTTAAAAGAACTTAAATTTAAATTTTTGTATTAAAATTTAATATTCTTTTAGGTACCCTTTTTGAGTATTTTTTTATTTAATTTGATTTTTTTAATAAAATTAATAATTCATATTATAAAAAATTAACAACCATGAATAAAGTACATTTTAATCCAAGAATTCATAATAAAAATTATATAAAATTAAACAAAAAATAATAAAAAAAAAGTTCCATAAAAAATTGCATTAGTAAAAATGATTAAAATTTTTATATGGGTGATGAGTATTAAAAATTCTATATATATATATATATATATATATATATATATATATATATATATATAAAGACAACAGTATACATCACATAAAAATAAAGAACAAAATTGATAAATAAAAAAATTTTTATTTTTATCCAACTGTAATTATTGAAGGTAAAAATTAAAATATAAACTAGAGTTAAAATATAGAATCATATTTATGTAAAAATTGAGACTTTTCAGACAATTAAATTATGTTTTTAATAATTTAAACGTTAAATCAAATACACACTCTTAATCTTCAAAGACTAATGTAATTTAGAAAAAAAATATAAACCATTCTAGATTAAGACGATTTATTCACAAAAGTTAAAATACAATCATCTCTGTAATTATTTATGTGCAATATTTTAAACACATCAAATTAGAACTATTTATATATAATAAAAAAAATTATCAACTTAAGACGACTTGTAAAAAAAATACATCTAAACACACTAAATATTTTCAATAGTTAATTTATTTGAATTGAGAATATTTTTACATAAATTATTTTTCAATGAGATAGATGAATGAAAAACATGAGACTTTAGATATAGTGATATACTGAGAGCTGAGTTAGGTAATGTACCTTCTTAGGACTGGTGCAGCATCTTAGAGGGCTGAAAAGTGGTTAAAAAGGGCTTGTCATAAAGAATAGGCTCTGAAATATCAGTCAGAATTACATAAGATCCTTGGTTGCCTCCCCCGGTGCCATTCATTTGATCCCTTATCAGGCTTTTAGCAGCAACCTAACCACTCTCTATTCTATGTCAGCAATCTAATGACTCTTGATCGAAGACGGAACCAAACGCTAATAGAGTCCACTTTCACTACGGCTATTAGCTCGAGAACCCTGTCAATAACACCAGCAGAAGGGGAAGATAAAATTAGTTGGATCTGGTCCAAATCAGAAACATACGAGGTAAATTCAGATTATAAAATTGTTTATTCTTTCTACCATCTACCACTTTTTCAATGCCCCCAATCTTTTCAAAATCACAAAGTTTGGGATAGTCTATGAAAAATGAAGTTGCCGCACAAGATAAAAAATTTTCTGTGGAAATGCTTACATGAAAAATTCTCTGTGATGAGCTTATTGCATAGCAAATTCTCAGGCACTCTTGGTACTTGCCCTCGCTGTCTAGTCCAAGAAGAAATCATCTGCCACTGTCTCTTTCAATGCCCCCTCTCTGCAGCAATTTGGAGATCAGCATTGATTAATGAAAATATGTGGAATGATTGCTTAGAGTCTTTTTCCCATTGGTGACAAAAAGTTTGCATGCGTGGGACTGGAAATTTGGATGGACGCCGACTAAACACATTTCTGGTAGTGCTCTGCTGGAATTACTAGAAGGCAAGGAACCGGTACGTCTTTGATAAGAAAATAAGCTCTACAAATAAATTGGCTCAAGATTCTCACAAGCTAACCAACGAAATTCTGGAAACATGTCTTGCTTGATTTGTTTGGTTCCCATGCTTGAGTGCTTCACTACATACCTTTACTTTTTCGTTTCTCCTTATCTTTAATTCTTTTTGCTCTGACACCTGTATTAGTGTCATTTGGGAGGCCCCCATTTCTTGTATTGGTTTCAATTTTGGATCTCTTGTTATTTTTTTAAGTTCTAATAAATAACATATATCTTTGAAAAAAAACATAACATATGTATATTAAAATGGATAAAATTAAATGTTTTTTGATGATCCTAAAATATATATAATTTTATCTTTTTCATTCATCCAATCTCATTAAAACAAATAGGAAAAAAATATGTTTATTTTGTTATTTCTACGTATTTATCGTAGTTATAAAATTTTAACATACTTGTAAATTATAACTAAAGTTATAACGTCACATTGTTCTACTAAATATATGACAATTTTTAAATTTAAACACACTTTTTGGTCGGTAAAAAAAAACATTTTTTGTTAAATTTATTTTTTATTGTTGATATCAAAGTTTTTTTAACGGTATATGTTTTAAGAATCAATTATAGCACCTAGTTGAGAATAAGTGTACGAGAATTGTTCCGAAAATTGTCTGAAACAAGATTATTTTTGCGTCTGAATATGAGGTTCAAATTTCTTTTAGGGCAGCATCCGACTTCTATTGGTATCAAGGTATTGTCGTCCGAGTTCCTCATGAAAAAGTGGGAGATAGTACTTACAAGGGACTCCGATACTTAAGTTAGCAATTGTTTAAGCAGGTTTTAATAGATTGAACTCTCAATATACCTAAGGATGTCAGTGTATTTATAATTGAATAGATACCCACCTTTTAGTGTAGCTCCACATTTGATGGTGGATAACTGTTCCCTTTTTCTAAGGAAGTTGTTGAGATCTCTCTTCTAGATAAATGAGAGATATGTTAGGAGTTAGTTACTTATTCAGATAAGTAGAGCTGTGTTGTCGTTGTTGTGCCCGACCTCTATGAGTTCGAGTAGGTGTAGGTGTAGATGAGACCAGCTCTCTTGGGTGGACTTTTATTTATTTTGGATCTGGCTATGTTTTTAGGGCAGAATATGAATAGTGTCCCTGCTCGAGTTCTAGCTTTATAAGGTCGGACTCAAGCATTTGTAGATCAGACCCGTTTCTTGAGGATTAGAACATCAGATCGGACAAACCGCGTTCCTTGGGGCTAAATCGGATATTCGACGTGTTTTAAAATTTGAGGCATTACGTTTTTTCGTAGTTCTACGCACGTTACTCTACGGTTACCTTGGTAACCGTGCACCATAAATGAGAGGTGGAAAATTACTCTTTTCCCTTTAGTATCTTATAAATACCCAAACTCCTTTCTTTTTCTTCTTTTTTGCTTCTTTGCTGAAACGTTTGCATTCATCATTCTCCCTTTTTCAATCTTTTCAATTTCTTTACTGCGACCATTCTTTTGTTCAAAATTTCCTTATCTTGAGACTTTGAAGGCTTTGCTCGTGCTTTCTTTGAGAGGAACATTAGTATTTTTGCTGCTTATGTGCGCTTCGTTTTACTTTCAATCAAGGTTGGTATTCCTTTTTTGTATTTACATACTTGGTGATATGCTTTTGCCTTGAATTTATTTTGCCACTTTACCGATGATTCTTTATTCATTTGATGTGTTATGTTTGGAAATCAAGTTTGAAAATTTGCTTCTTTCTTGAACTTTAATTGTTGTTGCCGTTTTGAATCTGAGTGTGGGATTTTTCTCTATGTTACTCCCAAATGGTGTCATTTTTCTCTATTGTTCAGTAATTCTCAATATGTCATATAAAGTCTCATCTGACTTAACTTGGGTAGATGTATCTGTTCTTTCTATCGTTCCCATTATTGGTAATGAGTATGTTGAGACCCTTCGTAGGCATCATAGTTTGTGTATAAACCGGGAGGATGAGCGTAGATATGAGGTCATAGTTGCCAATCCTGAAAAGAGGGTTTGTTTTTCCCAACTTAATAAGTCATAACGCCATTTCATATATGTGTATGAATTCTTTTTTACAAAGTTGGGGGGTAAATCTTCCTTTCATCAACTCTGAGTCCGAGGTCCTTAGACTTTGTAGAGTCGGTCCTTCCCAGCTCTATCTCATCTCTTGGGGTTTTCTGAAAATTTATCAACTTCTCTACCGTGAACTCGATGTCCTTCCTTCTCTTAAAGTTTTCTTTTACCTTTTTGTTCTTACTAAACCCTTTAGCTCTAAAAAGCAGGGTTGGGTTTCCTCTTGAGTTGTTCAAAGGAGGAAGGTCTTTGCCATTTTTATTACTCTTTCCACGACTTTAAAAATTACTTCTTAAAATCCGATTTGTTAAGGGTGTCTAACCTTTCTTTCTGGATGAGAAGGATGAACCCCATTTTAGCTTGTATTGGGAGAAAAATCCTGTAGTTATTAAGTACAACTTAAATGACTTACATGAGGTTGAGAAGAGTGTAGTCGCCTTATTCCAGGAGTGTTGGGGCTAAGCTCCTAATTTAGACACCAAGAAACATTTAGGAAATCTAAGCCAAATCTAATCTGAGCTAGGTAGCATTCATTTTTATTTTGTAGATACAATTTTATTGATTGTTTTGTTGGCTAATATTGTAACATCCTTACTACCAATGTCACACTTTTGGCTGCGCTACTCTGATAGAGCGGATATTATGACGACTACCATACATATATAATAATAAAATAAAAGGCTTTAACTCGAAACTGTTTCGTTGTTTTTCTTTGAAAAACTAAAAATACTTTTTCATTCATTTTACAAGCATGCATACATACAATACCAATCACAATACTACACACACACACACACACACACACACACACACATACTTTAAACAAGTAACTTACAAAAATTAATCATCATTACAATCATGACTCCTATCCCTCTTTACAAAAGTATAAATCTCAATAACAAGGCAATAGAAAAAACATTTATGATAATACAACTATAAAGTACAGAAGTCACATCATAAGCTTTCTCGTCTGCTTCCTGAAAAGAGAAGCCTGTAGGGGGCGAGAACCTAACTACACAGTCTCACCAGAAAGTTTAGAATTATCATAAGAGGATATGTGTAAAGAAAAGAATAGATTTCAACCGCAGTGATTATCGCTCGTCTTATGAATCTTTTCAAAAACCAACAGTTACTTTCTCAAAATCCAAATTCATATTTTCATTATAAAATCTTAGTTACTTAAATTGTATGAATGACCAACCTGTTCCAAGCATAGGTTCATTAAGTTTATGCTGAACCAGTTTGATTTTTCATACTTTACTAAACCTTAACACAAATCAATCACGGCCTTCGACCCATCACATAATCAATCACAACCTCCGACCCAAGCAAAATCAATCAACATACAATCCACCACAAGTCAAAGTGCATATCAGCCTTTAACAACTTACCAAATTATGACCTCTGGCCCAACCATTCACGGCCTCCGGCCCAAAATAATTAAATCTCAGCCTCCATCCCACAATAATATCAAATCTCAGCCTGTAGCCCAAAACAATATCATCACTTACATGCCACCACACTCCAAACCAACAAGTCACAAGTAATCAAACAAACAAGCAGACAATGACACATAGAGAGCAAGTACGACAAGTAGTATAATTAGAAATTAATAGGATGTCAATTAGGCAAGCCAAGTAATTATGCAAACCCAAGCAAATGCAAACAAATACAGCATGATGCATGCCTGTCCTACTGTCTATGAGCTCACATGTTGGTTAAATTGCCAAAATTTGATACATCCGGTAGCTAATCCCGACATGGTCTCTAGGTTGTGCATCCCTAGCAAGAATACAAACGAAAGCGAGTGTCTTTTCACATCGAAGGAGCCTGGAGAAATTTCGAAGGAGTGTGCCTTTCTACCTTGCAACCAGAGAGAGATGTGGGAGAAAACAATACGAAAGAGAATGCCTTTCCACCTTCTCCACATCCATACCACAACAAGAGAAGGAATCATGTATCCTCAACTTGTCAAATCTGTGAGCGGGACAATACCACCGTCTTCACCGTCGGGGGGCAAAACCATCATCCCACAACGACACCGCAACCACGAACAAGCGGGATACCACCCAGACTTTGCCAATCCAGCCATTTAGGCCACAAACAGTCAATATCAATGCCTTTTAGTAATCTCATAAGTTATCAAACCCGTTAACTCCACTTTATTATCGATTTATCAATTTCATTAACATGTGAGTGGGATGAAACCTCTGTCCTTACCGCGGCAGGATAAAACCACCATTCTCGCAACATCTCCTTTGGCCAACTATATGTTCATTCCGGGTATAATTCAATTTAAATCATTGGACTTAGCCACACTTTATCTAGAGCTTAAAAACGAGTTATCGGACCTTAAATAGAGGTTACAGAGGTGAAAAAGCATATTGGATAGGCAAAAAGAATTAAAAATAATCATTTTCGAAAAATAGGACAGTCATGTGTACGTATGCCTCATGCGTATGCGCGGGACATGCACAAAAAGAAGTCAATTCTGGATTTTCGAAAATTTCAAGTCATTCGTATGCATGCTTCATGCGTACGCATGATTCTGCCCTTGCGCGTATGCATGGATACACACACAAAAATTTCAGTTCTATAAAGCATGTCATGCATACGCATGAGTCGTGCGTACGCAAGACCCCAATTTTTTGCAACTTTTGCAAAATTCAGTTCTAAATCCCAATTTTTTAAAACTCATAACTTTTGGTACAAAATTCATTTTTCACCCGTTCTTAGACTTTTTTGAAGATCTTTTAACTAACTTTAATTCAAGATAGATTTCACTCAAATTCATGCTCCGAACGCTAAGTTATGACCCGTTGAAGTTGGTCAAAAACATATTTTTACCAAATTTCACACAACGCTCATTTTGACCTCCAAATCCAGTTCAATTTCAAACCATTTATAAGCCTTCTCAACACTCAATTATCAATTCCCAACTATTTCAACCCTAGTAAACCCAATTCTAATTCATTTAGCACATTCCGTCAAATACACCCATTGACAACAACAACAACATACAACACTTCTCAATTCATCCAAAACTCATTAATTTAACAATCAATTCACACATGGCAATCACCACTTACCATGACTCACTAAATATTTGTTCTCGATTCATTCTACCTAACTACATTGAAGTAATGAATTGTGCATATTTGAGGTTCCTTTTGACTATGCTTGCAAAGTTGGTGTATTTTGATCTATGTAACCACCCATTCACTCTGTTTGTTGATAAAATGATTTTTTTTATATTACATTAGGCATCAATCTTACTCTTTTTCACATCAATCTTGCAATCTTAGTGGTTAAACACATTGATGTATGAATATGCCTCATTTTCAACTTTTTCTTACTTGTTTCATCATCAGGTGCTATAGTTATGCTCTAATGACATGTTAAGATTTCACTGCTGAATATGTGTGCTACAAATATCTTGAATAAGTCATTTTTAGCATAATGCATTGTTTGTGAAGTTGAACATGAACTTGTCTATTTTGCAACTTGTTGAAAACGTTTCCAAGTTAAGGACTATGTTTGCTATGCACGTAACCCTAACTTTTCTTTTTCAACTAATTCTTTTTCTTTCTCTAAGTGAATAGAAACAATGTTTCCTTACTTTTTTTTTTGTTAAACAGGCAAGTTAACAAACTTTAATTGACTTTGATTGATGGGAGTGTGATTTTTGCTTGGTTTTATTTTGAATTTTACATACACTTCCAATAAATTTTATTTTCTCCATTGACTTCACAATTATGTTGTCATTTACCTTATTTTCTTAATGCTTGCCTGCTTGTTATATCGTTTTGCTTTGTGTGTCTTTAGAATGCATTTCATATGCCCGTTTTCTTTGCTCTTTTTCAATATGTCTAATAGAAAAAGAAAGGATAAAGCCACAGCGTCAGGTAAAATAAAGAGAACCCAACATGCCGCTGAATTAGCAAATGAAGCTCAAACAGAAAGAACCATCAATAGGAGAGATAAAGAGAATCAGAGTTTACCTCCTACTATTAAGTTCAAGTTCTCTAACTTGTACTTAGAGCTAAAGTTCCTGGACTTTTAGAAGCATAATTTGCACGTAGAAGCTGCAAATCCCCGATGAGTGGAACCAATATACTGAGGATCAGATTTCTTAATGGTGATGGGTATTTTTAGACCGGAAATTGGTGGCTATGAATGCATCGTGGGTCTGTGAGTTCTACGCCAATTACTACACGGGGTCCCTCGATGTAGTTCACCTGAGGGGCAAGAAGATCTCAGTTACTAAGGAGTCAATCAAGAGAATCCTCCACTTTCTGCCTAAGACAGTTGACAATGATGCTTATAAAGCGGCAGAAAGTGAGAGAAAAATGCTGACATTCAACTGGGATAAAGTGATGGACATCATTGCGAAGCATGGGAGTCAGTAGATATATGGATCTGACAAGATAGCTTCCAAGTCTATTTCAGTTCACACCCTGACGGTGGAGGCTAGGATATGGCAGTAGATCTTGTCCAATTACATGACGCCAAACACCCACGAGATAGAAATTACTGCAAACATGACAGTCTTGATCTGGTGAGTCTTAGAGGGTAAACAATTGTACCTTCCAAGGCTCATCAAAAAGCATATGGGTCAAGCTTACTACATTGGCAACCTGGCCTTCTCATGTTTGATCACTCAGTTAGCTATGGAGGCTGAGGTTGTCTGGGTGACCATTGATGAGAGGCCGACAGTCATTGGAAGTAAGAAAGTGATACCACTCGTGACTGGTACAGGTCTCAGCCGACCGCCAGACGCAGAGGTGTCGTCAGCCAGCATCCACAGGGGATGTAAGTCCCTCAGCATCAGCAGCTCCAGCAGTAACACCATCATCATCAAAGCCAATCTACCATATAGTCCACTGGCTTCTCAAGGAGATAGCTCGCTTGAAGCGGCACTCCAAGCGACGCTACGAGAACATTAAGCGCCAGAACCGGGAGTTGGATGAGATGATTGAAGAGTTGGACACCCCATCTGAACACCACAGGAAGGAGGAGCAGGATCCACTAGCTAGAGATGGAGATGACAATGACTCCTTTCATTCCATATGAACACCGAGGACAATGCTTGATTTTAAGTGTGGGGAGGTCGTCCGACCGTATTGGTGAATTTCGGTGATATTTATTCTATTTCAAACACTTCAGTTTTAGTTTTTATTATGCTTTTTAGATATTTTGTTGTCATTTTGATATTTTGGATACATTTTAGGTTATTGTACTTCTATTAGTTTGGTTTATACATAACTAGTATCTTTATAGTTTACTGCACTTTTATTTTGACTTGTATATATGCCTTTAGTCTTTAATTGTTGGTTGTGATTGGATAATGTGATAATTGCACCTAGGTTAGTTTCCTATATGCATTTAACGATTTAGTTTGATTGAGAATAGGAAATAAACTTAGGAATCTTGAAATTTTCATCCAATCACATTAATTATATATATATATATATATATATATATATATATATATATATATATATATATATATAGAATAAACTTAGTCAGATAATGAAATTTTCAAGACAATTTATTTTTATATAGAGCATTGACATCCCAATTGATTTGAGTTAATTTTTTTTATTAAACTTGCTTGAACTATATTGTGGAACATAGTTTTAGAGCTAGAACACAACCTTGTGAGTTTTGAGCTTTAATGTGTGGTTATATCATATTAACCGCTATCTTTATTCTTGTATGTTATTCTCTTTCTATGATTGTAATCTTTGACTTGTTTGGTTCTTTATGTTCATTATTCTATGTATGAATGTATTTATATGATTGAGGCTGTTATCATTAAGCTCACTTACCCATATAGCCTTACCTTCTTATCTACCTTTGTCAGCCAATTTTTAGCCTTATTAATCTCCCTTTGTTCTTAATTTAGCACATCACTAACCTTAAGTGAAAAATAATAAATATCCTTTATTTGAATCTTTGATTAGCTTAGGCTAGTGGGAGTGTGCATCATCTAAGTGTGGGGGAGTTTGGGAACATCGGTAGAAAATAAAAGTGTATTTTGGGTATTCATTAGAAATTTTGGAAATTGGGTACATATTCATGCATTAAATACTTAAACCATATGCATTTATCTTTTGAAAAGAAAATTGTGTATATATTATGTTTCAAAAGAAAAGAAAAGAAAAAAAAAAGAAAAGAAAAAAAGAAAAAGAAAACAATAAAAAGGGACAAAGGTTACCCAAAAGAAAAGTATGAAAAATAAATACATATGTGATGTGAATTGAAAAGAATGCATGACTGTGTAGAAAAGTGAATAATGGGTAGTTAGGTTGCATTATAGTTGAATAGGTTGTTGTAGGTTAGGTGGATGTTTTAAGTCCACTTGACCATATACATCCTTGCTTTGATCCTAACCCCATTACAGCTAGGGTTGGAAGTGAGTCAAGCTAACTCATGAGCCAACTCGAGCTCGACTCATTAATAGCGTGATAAGCTAAACTCGTGAGCTGGTGAGCCGAGCTTTAGCTTGGATAAGCTCAGCTTATTAGCTCATGAGCTGGCTCGATTATATATATAATATTAAAAATATAGATTAAATGCATATATGATATGCATATTAATAATTTAATATATATATATATATATATACATATAAAACAGTAATATATATTTTTCCATATATATTAATATTTTTAATTATTTAAAATTTTATAGTCATCTTTTATATATAATTTTGATGTAGGACATAAATAAAAAATTTATAATTGATAGATAGACAATATATAAAATTTATTTTTTTAATATTTTTAATATATATAAGTTATAATTTATTGATATAGAATTATAAATTATGTTTCTATTATTTGAGCTGACTCGTGAGCTCGAGACATCTCATGAGCTTTCGTTGAGCCGAGTTTGAGCTTACGAAATAGGCTTGATTATTAATGAGGCGAGCTGTGAGCCAAGCTTAATTTTCGTGAGCCAAACTTGAGCTTGATCTAGCTAGGCTCACTTCTAGCCATAACTACAACCTTGAAAAGTCCTCACGATACATGTATGCATACATTAAATATTTGTTGATTGTTAGAAGAAGAACAAATCTTAGAAAGCAAGATTAGAAGAGAATTGAGTAAATAACCCCTATAAACTTGAGCGATTAGAGAGCATATACATCCAGTGAGGGGTTCAATCGCTCAATTCTATGTTTCCACCTTTTATCATCTATTATCTTGCAAGTTAGTATATCTTTTAGAACTCAAATTGATTCATGGGACTACATTGTTTGCTATATTGCTTTAGCACTCTATGTTTGTATGTTTTCTTGAAAATTAATTTATTTTGACCAAGTAGATATAAATAGATACAAGTAGATAGATAGATAGAAATAGATAGAATAAACATATATAGTTTACTTTTAATAAGTGTGACATCTCTTGATCTTATCTTTTTTAATGCTTAGCATGAGGACATGCTTTTGGTTAAGTGTGAAAATTTGATAAATCCGTAATTTATGATTATTTTTGGCTTGAAAATAGTGGATTTTATCAACTTACCTTGCATTCATTCCTTGAAATTGCATATTTTTTGTGAATCTCTTCCTAATTGTACTTAATTGTTAAAAACATGCTTTTTATACTTAGAATTACCAATTTTAATTCACTTTTCTCCCATTTGATGCCTTCATATGATTGTTTGAGTGATTTAAGATTTAGAAGGCAATAATGGCTTGAAGAAATAGAGAAAAATCATGCGAAGGAGGAACCATGAAGAAATAAAGTTTTGGAAATCTGCCCTCTTGTGCGTAACATGGCAGATGTGTACGCATAAAATATTGGAGGTTTCATGGTTGCACGTACACATGGGTTGCACGTACCCATCATTCGTGATTCGCACGTGGTGTACGAAATTGTAAATCACACTTTTTACAACTCGTACAACTAACCAGCAAGTGCACTGGGTCATCCAAGTAATACCTTACGTGAGTAAGGGTCGATCCCACAGAGATTGCCGGCTTGAAGCAAGCTATGGTTATCTTATTATTCTTAGTCAGGATATCAATAATAGTTCTTAGTTTTAATTGCGAAAAATAAAAGAACATGAAATAAATACTTGTTATGCAGTAATGGAGAATGGGATGGAGTTTTGGAGATTCTTTGTCTTCTGAATCTCTGCTTTCCTACTGTCTTCTTCTTCACGCACGCAAGGCTCTTTCTATGGCAAGCTGTATGTTGGTGGATCACCATTGTCAATGGCTACTGGTGCACGAAATTGCAATCACACTTTTGCAACTCCGCACAACTAACCAGCAAGTGCACTGGGTCGTCCAAGTAATACCTTGCGTGAGCAAGGGTCGATCCCACGGAGATTGTCGGCTTGAAGCAAGCTATGATTATCTTGTAAATCTTAGTCAGGATATCAGAAATTATCAGGATTGATTGTGAAAAAGAACAAAAGAACATGAAATGATTACTTGTTTTGCAGTAATGGAGAATATGTTGAGGTTTTGGAGATGCTCCATCTTCTGAATCTCTGCTTTCCTACTGTCTTCTTCTTCAAACACGCAAGACTCCTTCCATGGCAAGCTGTATGTAGGGTTTCACCGTTGTCAATGGCTACCTCCCATCCTCTCAGTGAAAATGTTCCTATGCTCTGTCACAGCATGGCTAATCATCTGTCGGTTCTCGGTCAGGCCGGAATAGAATCCAATGATTCTTTTGCGTCTGTCACTAACGCCCCGCCTGCTAGGAGTTTGAAGCACGTCACAGTCATCCAATCATTGAATCCTACTCAGAATACCACAGACAAGGTTTAGACCTTCCGGATTCTCTTGAATGCCGCCATCAGTTCTAGCTTATACCACGAAGATTCCAGTTAAAGAATCCAAGAGATAACTACTTAATCTAAGGTAGAACGGAGGTGGTTGTCAGGCACACGTTCATAGTTGAGAATGATGATGATTGTCACGGATCATCACATTCATCCGGGTTAAGAACAAGTATTATCTTAGAATGGAAGCAAGCATGATTGAATGAGAAACAGTAGTAATTGCATTAATCCATCAAGACACAGCAGAGCTCCTCACCCCCAACCATGGGGTTTAGAGACTCATGCCGTGGAAGATACACAAAGAAAACGTGTAAAGTGTCATGAGGTATCGATACAATGTCAAAAGATCCTATTAATAGTAAACTAGTAACCTAGGGTATACAGAAATGAGTAAATGACGTAAAAATCCACTTCTGGGTCCACTTGGTGTGTGCTTGGGCTGAGCAATGAAGCATTTTCGTGTAGAGACCTTTTCTGGAGTTAAACGCCAGCTTTTATGCCAGTTTGGGCGTTTAACTCCAAGTTTTATGCCAGTTCCAGCGTTAAACGCTGGAATTTCTGAGGCTGATTTGCCACGCCGGTTTGGGCCATCAAATCTCGGGCAAAGTATGGACTATCATATATTGCTGGAAAGCCCAGGATGTCTACTTTCCAACGCCGTTGAGAGCGCGCCAATTGGGCGTCTGTAGCTCCAGAAAATCCACTTCGAGTGCAGGGATGTCAGAATCCAACAGCATCTGCAGTCCATTTCAGTCTCTGAATCAGATTTTTGCTCAGGACCCTTAATTTCAGCCAGAAAATACCTGAAATCACAGAAAAACACACAAACTCATAGTAAAGTCCAGAAAAGTGAATTTTAACTAAAAACTAATAAAAATATACTAAAAACTAACTAAAATATACTAAAAACATACTAAAAACAATGCCAAAAAGCGTACAAATTATCCGCTCATCACAACACCAAACTTAAATTGTTGCTTGTCCCCAAGCAACTGAAAATCAAGATAGGATAAAAAGAAGAGAATATACTATAGACTCCAAAATATCAAGGAAACATAGCTCCAATTAGATGAGCGGGACTAGTAGCTTTTTGCCTCCGAACAGTTTTGGCACCTCACTCTATCCCTTGAAGTTCAGAATGATTGGCATCTATAAGAACTCAGAACTCAGATAGTGTTATTGATTCTCTTAGTTGAGTATAATGATTCTTGAACATAGCTAGTGTATGAGTCTTGGCTGTGGCCCAAAGCACTCTGTCTTCCAGTATTACCACCGGATACATACATGCCACAGACACATAATTGGGTGAACCTTTTCAGATTGTGACTCAGCTTTGCTAAAGTCCCCAATTAGAGGTGTCCAGGGTTCTTAAGCACACTCTTGTTGCCTTGGATCACAACTTTATTTCTTTTTCTTTTTCTTTTCTCTCTCTCTTTTTTTTTGTATCCACTGCTTTTTCTTGCTTCAAGAATCAATCTATTGATTTTTAGATCCTCAATAACAGTTCTCTTTTTCCTCATTCTTTCAAGAGCCAACAATTTTAACATTCTCAAAACAACAAGTTCAAAAGACATATGCACTGTTCAAGCATTCATTCAGAAAACAAAAAGTATTGTCACCACATCAAACTAATTCAACTAGTTTCAAGGATAAATTTCGAAATCCTGTACTTCTTGTTTTTGTGATTAAAGCATTTTTCATTTAAGAGAGGTGATGGATTCATAGGACATTCATAGCTTTAAGGCATAAAATTTCAATTTTATTAACTTTGAATTAAGAACAAGACTCAAAGATAAGTATAAGATGAGACTAAAAAAATTAAAAATAGAAAATAAAACAAAAAAAATGCAAAAACATAGGCTCCTAATGATAGAGGTTTTCACAGAGTTAGGACTCAACAACCTTGATTTTGAGAAGTGGATGCTCCCTCAGCTTGAGAGGAGAACTTTTGGCGTTTCATCTCTTGGAGCTCACGCCCCTGCTTCTCTTGTTCCTTCAGCAATTTGCAGAGCATGCAGTTCTGATTCTGCTGTTCTTCCTTCAGTTGCTCCATAGTCTCTTGCAATTTGGTAATAGATGCTTCTAAGCTGGTCCAGTAGTCAATTCTTGGGAATTCAGGGAGGAATTCCTGCGCTCTCCTCTTGATAGAGTTGTCTTGCATTTGTCCTTCCATTGACTTCTTGGTGATTGGGTGTTCAATGGGTATGAACTCATCTACTCCCATCTTCACCCCAGCCTCTTTACAGAGCAAGGAAATCAAGCTTGGGTAAGCTAATTTGGCTTCAGTGGAATTCTTATTTGCAATTGTGTAGATCTCACAAGCAATCACATGATGAACCTCCACTTCTTTTCCAAGCATGATGCAATGAATCATCACTGCTCTCTTGATGGTGACCTCAGAACGGTTGCTAGTGGGCAATATGGAACGCCCAATAAAGTCTAGCCAACCTCTTGCAATTGGTTTGAGGTCTCCCCTCTTGAGTTGGTTTGGGACACCCTTTGAATTGGTTATCCACTTAGTTCCAGGGAGGCATATGTTCTCTAGAACTTGATCCAACCCTTTATCTGCTCTCACCATCCTCCTATTGAAGGAATCAGGATCATCTTGCAGTTGAGGTAGTTTGAAGATTTCTCTTATTTTGTCCAGATGGAAGTACATAACTTTCCCTCTGACCATGGTTCTGTAGGTATGGTAAGCAGTTCCAGTCATTCTCTGCTTATCTGTTAGCCACAGATTTGAGTAGAATTCCTGAACCATGTTCCTTCCAACCTTTATTTCAGGATTGGTTAGAACTTCCCATCCTCTGTTTCGAATTTGCTCTTGGATCCCCGGATATTCATCTTCTTTCAGATCAAATTTAACTTCCGGGATCACTGACCTCAGACCCATTATTTTGTGATAATGGTCTTCATGTTCTTTGGTTAAGAACTTCTCTTGATTCCAAAGATTCTTTGGATTATTCTCTTTCTTTCCTCTTAAATTGGTTTGTTTTCCCTTAGGAGCCATGATCTTGATGAATCTTGGCTTAGTGATCACGGAAAAGCACACCAAACTTAGAGGTTTGCTTGTCCTCAAGCAAAAGAAAGGAAAGAAGGGAGAGAGAGGAAGAGTAAATTCGAATGGTGTGGTGGAATGAGGGGGGCCAAACGTGTATTTATAAGGTGGGGGGGAGGAGATTTCGAAAAAAGAAAAAAATTGAAAGGAGATTTGAGAAGATATGGAAAGAAATTGAGAGAAGGGTGAGTTTTTGAACAAAATTTGGGAGTGATTTGAGATATTTGAAGAATGATTTTAGATTTTTGAAAATTTGAAAGTGAATGATGAGAGATTGAAATGTGTTTTTGTAGAAAAGTATGGGTAGGAAAAGGAAAGTTTGAAAAAATTTGATTTGAAAACAAAATTGTGGTCCCCCCACCTTTCTGGCGTTAAACGCCCAGAATGGCACCCATTCTGGCGTTTAACGCCCATTTGTTGCCCCTTTTGGGCGTTTAACGCCCAGCCAGGTGCCCTGGCTGGCGTTAAACGCCAGAATTCCTTTATCACTGGGCGTTTTTCTAAACGCCCAGGGTGCTGCACACCTGGCGTTAAACGCCCAGAATGGTGCCCATTCTGGCGTTTAACGCCCAAAATGGCACCATTCCTGGCGTTAAACGCCCAGAATGGTACCCATTCTGGCGTTTAACGCCCAAAATGCCCCTTACTGGCGTTTTTTCGCCAGTAAGCTCTTTTTCTCTGCTTTTTGAGCTGAATCCTTCTGTAACTCTGTGAATTCCTTCATTTTTGATACTTGCCTCTGTAAGAACAATTCATACAATCTCCTAATGACTGGGTTGCCTCCCAGCAAGCGCTTCTTTACTGTCTTTAGCTGGACCTTTACTGAGAATCACTCAAGTCTCAGTTTTGAGCATTCCTGCTCAAAATTGCCTTCAAGATAATGCTTGATTCTCTGTCCATTAACAATGAACTTTTTGTTAGAATCCATATCCTGAAGCTCAACATATCCATATGGTGATACTCCTGTAATCACATATGGACCCCTCCACCGGGATTTGAGTTTTCCTGGAAACAGTCTGAGCCTAGAGTTGAAGAGCAGAACTTTTTGTCCTAGCTCAAAGACTCTGGTTAACAACTTCTTGTCATGCCATTTCTTTGCCTTTTCCTTATAAATTTTTGCATTTTCAAAGGCATTGAGTCTGAACTCCTCTAGCTCATTTAGCTGGAGTAATCTTTTTTCACCAGCTAACTGAGCATCCATGTTTAGGAATCTGGTTGCCCAGTAGGCTTTATGTTCCAGTTCCACGGGCAGATGACAGGCCTTCCCATACACCAGTTGGTATGGAGAGGTTCCTATAGGAGTCTTGAATGCTGTTCTGTATGCCCACAGAGCATCATCCAAGCTCTTTGCCCAATCCTTTCTTCGGGCTATCACAGTCCGTTCCAGGATTCTTTTTAGCTCTCTGTTAGAGACCTCAGCCTGCCCATTTGTCTGTGGATGATACGGAGTTGCCACTTTGTGGCTAATTCCATATCTAACCATAGCAGAGTATAGCTGTCTATTGCAGAAATGGGTGCCCCCGTCACTGATTAGTACTCTGGGAACACCAAACCTGCTGAAGATGTGTTTCTGGAGGAATTTTAGCACGGTCTTGGTATCATTAGTGGGTGTAGCAATTGCTTCTACCCACTTGGATACATAGTCCACTGCCACCAGAATATAAGTGTTTGAGTATGATGGTGGGAATGGCCCCATGAAGTCAATGCCCCATACATCAAACAACTCTATCTCTAATATCCCTTGTTGAGGCATGGCATATCCGTGAGGCAAGTTACCAGCTCTTTGGCAACTGTCACAGTTACGCACAAACTCTCGGGAATCTTTATAGAGAGTAGGCCAGTAGAAGCCACATTGGAGGACTTTAGTGGCTGTTCGCTCACTTCCAAAATGTCCTCCATATTGTGATCCGTGGCAATGCCATAGGATCCTTTGTGCTTCTTCTCTGGGTACACATCTGCGGATCACTCCGTCAGCACATCTCTTAAAGAGATATGGTTCATCCCAGAGGTAGTACTTGGCATCTGAAATTAATTTCTTTCTTTGCACGCTGCTGTACTCCTTGGGTATGAACCTCACAGCTTTATAATTTGCAATATCTGCAAACCATGGAGCTTCCTGAATGGCAAAGAGTTGCTCATCTGAGAAAGTCTCAGAGATCTCAGTAGAAGGGAGGGACGCCCCAGCTACTGGTTCTATCCGGGACAGATGGTCAGCTACTTGGTTCTCTGTCCCTTTTCTGTCTCTTATTTCTATATCAAACTCTTGCAGAAGCAACACCCATCTGATAAGCCTGGGTTTTGAATCCTGCTTTGTGAGTAAGTATTTAAGAGCAGCATGGTCAGTGTACACAACCACTTTGGATCCCACTAGATAGGATCTAAACTTGTCAATGGCATAAACCACTGCAAGTAACTCTTTTTCTGTGGTTGTGTAGTTCTTCTGTGCGTCATTTAGAACACGGCTAGCATAATAAATGACGTGCAGAAGCTTGTTATGCCTCTGTCCCAACACTGCACCAATGGCATGGTCACTGGCATCACACATTAATTCAAATGGCAATGTCCAATCTGGTGCAGAGATGACTGGTGCTGTGACCAGCTTAGCTTTCAGGGTCTCAAATGCCTGCAGACACTGTGTGTCAAACACAAATGGTGTGTCAGCAGCTAACAGGTTACTCAGAGGTTTTGCAATTTTCGAAAAATCCTTTATAAACCTTTTGTAGAATCCTGCATGCCCCAGAAAGCTTCTGATTGCCTTAACATTGGCAGGTGGTGGTAATTTTTCAATTACCTCTACCTTTGCCTTATCCACCTCTATTCCCTTGCTTGAAATTTTGTGCCCAAGGACAATTCCTTCAGTCACCATAAAGTGACATTTCTCCCAGTTTAAAACCAGGTTAGTCTCTTGGCATCTTTTCAGGACAAGTGCTAGGTGATTAAGACAGGAGCTAAATGAATCTCCATATACTGAAAAGTCATCCATGAAGACTTCCAGAAATTTCTCTACCATATCTGAGAAAATAGAGAGCATGCACCTCTGAAAGGTTGCAGGTGCATTGCACAGACCAAAAGGCATCCTCCTGTAGGCAAACACGCCAGAAGGGCAAGTGAATGCTGTTTTCTCTTGGTCCTGAGGATCTACTGCAATTTGGTTGTAGCCTGAATAGCCATCCAAAAAGCAGTAATAGTCATGACCAGCTAATCTTTCTAGCATTTGGTCTATGAATGGTAAAGGAAAATGATCCTTTCTGGTGGCTGTATTGAGCCTTCTGTAGTCAATACACATACGCCACCCTGTGACTGTTCTTGTAGGAACCAGTTCATTTTTTTCATTATGAACCACTGTCATGCCTCCCTTTTTGGGGATAACTTGGACAGGGCTCACCCAGGGGCTATCAAAAATAGGATAAATAATCCCAGCCTCTAGTAATTTAGTGACCTCTTTCTGCACCACCTCCTTCATGGCTGGATTTAGCCTCCTCTGTGGTTGGACCACTGGTTTGGCATTATCCTCCAACAGGATCTTGTGCATGCATCTAGCTGGGCTAATGCCTTTAAGGTCACTTATGGACCACCCAAGAGCTGTCTTGTGTGCCCTTAGCACTTGAATCAGTGCTTCCTCTTCCTGTGAATTTAAGGCAGAGCTTATAATCACTGGAAAAGTTTCACCCCCTCCCAGAAATGCGTATTTCAGGGATGGTGGTAGTGGTTTGAGTTCAGGTTTGGGAGGTTTATCCTCCTCCTGAGGAATTTTCGAAAATTCCTTTGCTTCCTCTAGTTCTTCTTGATCAGGCTGAGCATCCTTGAAGATGTCTTCAAGCTCTGATTCTAGGCTTTCAGCCATATTGATCTCTTCTACTAGAGAGTCAATAATGTCAGCGCCCATGCAGTCATTTGGTGTGTCTGGATGCTGCATGGCTTTTACACCATTTAACTTGAACTCATCCTCATTGACTCTCAAGGTTACTTCCCCTTTTTGTACATCAATGAGAGTTCGTCCAGTTGCTAGGAAAGGTCTTCCTAGAATGAGAGTTGCACTCTTGTGCTCCTCCATTTCCAGCACCACAAAGTCAGTTGGAAAGGCGAATGGCCCAACCTTGACAATCATATCCTCTATTATGCCTGATGGATATTTAATGGAGCCATCAGCAAGTTGGAGGCATATCCGGATTGGTTTGACTTCTCCAGTCAACCCAAGCTTTCTGATAGTGGATGCAGGTATTAGATTGATGCTTGCTCCAAGATCACATAGGGCTGTCTTGGTGCAAGCACCCTCTAATGTGCATGGTATCATAAAGCTTCCTGGATCTTGAAGCTTTTCTGGTAAGCTCTTTAGTATGACTGCACTGCATTCTTCAGTGAGAAACACTTTTTCAGTTTCTCTCCAATCCTTCTTATGACGTAAGATTTCTTTCATGAACTTAGCATAAGAAGGTATTTGCTCAAGTGCCTCTGCAAACGGAATCTTTATTTCAAGAGTCCTTAGATAGTCTGCAAAGCGGGCAAATTGCTTATCCTGCTCCGCTTGGCGGAGTTTTTGAGGATAAGGCATCTTGGCTTTATATTCTTCAACCTTAGATGCTGCAGGTTTATTCCTTACAGAAGTGGTTGAAGAAGCCTTGTTAGAGGGATTACTGTCAGCACTCTCAGGTGTCTGATCATCCCTTGGCGTATGAACGCCAGGATTGGGTGGAAAATGGGCGTTTAACGCCAACTTTTCCCCCTTTTCTGGCGTTTGAACGCCAGAACTGGGCAAGGAATGGGCGTTTAACGCCAGCTTTCCTTCCCTCTCTGGCGTTTGAACGCCAATAACATTCCTCTCCGGGCTCTTACTGTCCTCAGAGGGATTTTGAACAGTGGTTTGGTTGTCCCCTGTCAATTGTTCATTGTTTGGCTTTTTGCTACCTTGAGCAGTGTTATTCAGTGTCTTCCCACTCCTCAGTTGAACTGCTTGACATTCCTCTGTTATCTGTTTAGATATTTGCTGTTTTGCTTGATTCAACTGCAGTTCTATGTTCTTGTTAGCAACTTTAGTTTCATAGAGCATCTCTTTAAATTCTGCTAACTGTTCTGTCATCAGGAGCAATTGTTGATTAAGCTCAATCATCTGTTCTTGAGGATTAGTGTCAGTGACTATTGTCATGACCTCCTCTTTTGGAGAGAACTTATTGCTAGAGTACAAATATTGATTTCTAGCAACAGTGTCTATAAGCTCTTGAGCTTCTTCAATTGTCTTCCTCATGTGGATAGATCCACCAGCTGAGTGATCTAAAGACATCTGAGCTTTTTCTGTGAGCCCATAGTAGAAGATGTCTAGCTGTACCCACTCTGAAAACATTTCGGAGGGGCATTTTCTTAGCATACCTCTATACCTCTCCCAGGCATTATAAAGGGATTCATTATTCTCTTGTTTAAAGCCTTGGATGTCCAGCCTTAGCTGTGTCATCCTCTTTGGAGGGTAAAAGTGATTCAGGAATTTGTCTGATAACTGTTTCCATGTCTTTATGCTTGCTATAGGTTGGTTATTTAACCACCTTTTAGCTTGATCTTTTACAGCAAATGGAAACAGTAATAGTCTGTAGACATCCTGATCCACCTCTTTATCATGTACTGTGTCAGCAATTTGTAAGAATTGTGCCAGAAACTCAGTAGGTTCTTCCTGTGGAAGACCGGAATACTGGCAATTTTGCTGCACTATGATAATGAGTTGAGGATTTAGCTCAAAGCTGCTTGCTTTGATGGGAGGTGTACATATGCTACTCCCATATGCAGCTGTAATGGGGTTAGCATATGACCCCAGAGTCCTTTTGGACTGATCAATTCCACTTAGATCCATAATGGATTGCAAATAGATATATTTATTTTTATTTTTATTTTTATTTTTTTTTATTTTTTTTGAATTAAACGAAAAAAATAAAATAAAATAAAAGGAAATTAAGATAAAAATTCGAAAATCAAAAAGAAAATAAGATCAAAGCAAATTGAGAACTGAATCAATTAGTTAATTAAAAAGATTTTGAAAAGAGCAATTAAAAAGGTATGATTGAAAAATTTTTATGAAAAAGATTTGATTTTTGAAAAGAGGAAAGAGAAAAACAACAAAATGACACCAAACTTAAAATTTTTAGAAAATCACACACTAATTTTCGAAAATTTCTAAGGAAAAACACAAAGAGGACACCAAACTTAGAATTTTTAAAGATCAAAAGGAGACTAAAAACATGCAAATTCGAAAATTAAAAGAAAAACAAAAGCATGCAATTGACACCAAACTTAAGATATGAAACTAGACTCAACTAAAAGACTCTAAACCAACAAAACAAAATAGTCCTAATCTAAGCAACAAGATAAGCCGTCAGTTGTCCAAACTCGAACAATCCCCGGCAACGGCGCCAAAAACTTGGTGCACGAAATTGCAATCACACTTTTGCAACTCCGCACAACTAACCAGCAAGTGCACTGGGTCGTCCAAGTAATACCTTGCGTGAGCAAGGGTCGATCCCACGGAGATTGTCGGCTTGAAGCAAGCTATGATTATCTTGTAAATCTTAGTCAGGATATCAGAAATTATCAGGATTGATTGTGAAAAAGAACAAAAGAACATGAAATGATTACTTGTTTTGCAGTAATGGAGAATAGGTTGAGGTTTTGGAGATGCTCCATCTTCTGAATCTCTGCTTTCCTACTGTCTTCTTCTTCAAACACGCAAGGCTCCTTCCATGGCAAGCTGTATGTAGGGTTTCACCGTTGTCAATGGCTACCTCCCATCCTCTCAGTGAAAATGTTCCTATGCTCTGTCACAGCATGGCTAATCATCTGTCGGTTCTCGGTCAGGCCGGAATAGAATCCAATGATTCTTTTGCGTCTGTCACTAACGCCCCGCCTGCTAGGAGTTTGAAGCACGTCACAGTCATCCAATCATTGAATCCTACTCAGAATACCACAGACAAGGTTTAGACCTTCCGGATTCTCTTGAATGCCGCCATCAGTTCTAGCTTATACCACGAAGATTCCGGTTAAAGAATCCAAGAGATAACTACTTAATCTAAGGTAGAACGGAGGTGGTTGTCAGGCACACGTTCATAGTTGAGAATGATGATGATTGTCACGGATCATCACATTCATCCGGGTTAAGAACAAGTATTATCTTAGAATGGAAGCAAGCATGATTGAATGAGAAACAGTAGTAATTGCATTAATCCATCAAGACACAGCAGAGCTCCTCACCCCCAACCATGGGGTTTAGAGACTCATGCCGTGGAAGATACACAAAGAAAACGTGTAAAGTGTCATGAGGTACCGATACAATGTCAAAAGATCCTATTAATAGTAAACTAGTAACCTAGGGTATACAGAAATGAGTAAATGACGTAAAAATCCACTTCTGGGTCCACTTGGTGTGTGCTTGGGCTGAGCAATGAAGCATTTTCGTGTAGAGACCTTTTCTGGAGTTAAACGCCAGCTTTTATGCCAGTTTGGGCGTTTAACTCCAAGTTTTATGCCAGTTCCAGCGTTAAACGCTGGAATTTCTGAGGCTGATTTGCCACGCCGGTTTGGGCCATCAAATCTCGGGCAAAGTATGGACTATCATATATTGCTGGAAAGCCCAGGATGTCTACTTTCCAACACCGTTGAGAGCGCGCCAATTGGGCTTCTGTAGCTCCAGAAAATCCACTTCGAGTGCAGGGAGGTCAGAATCCAACAGCATCTGCAGTCCATTTCAGTCTCTGAATCAGATTTTTGCTCAGGACCCTTAATTTCAGCCAGAAAATACCTGAAATCACAGAAAAACACACAAACTCATAGTAAAGTCCAGAAAAGTGAATTTTAACTAAAAACTAATAAAAATATACTAAAAACTAACTAAAATATACTAAAAACATACTAAAAACAATGCCAAAAAGCGTACAAATTATCCGCTCATCAGCTACCGTCCGTCCTTTCAGCGAAAAAGGTCCATATACATGGTTAATCATCTGTCGATTCTCACTTGTGCTGGAATAGGATCCAGTGATCCTTTTGCGTCTGTCACTACGCCCAACATTCGTGAGTTTGAAGCTCTTCACAGTCATTGATGAATAGATTTTTGACGGTTTAGAATTTCTCAGATAAAATCTCGTCGAAGTATAGTTTTTAAACCAAGCAATAATCCTTTCATACAAAAAGTTGTTTGTCACTAAAACAAACCCCTAAATTTATAAACTGAAGTATTCAAACCTCGGGTCGTTCTCCCTAGGAATTGTAATGAAGTGTTTTGTTATTGGTTTGAGTTGTTTTGGGGTTTTGATAAGAGGCATGAAAGTAAATGGCAATAAAAATAAACTAACTACTAGTAAAAGGCTCTTGGCAAGGTATGAAAATTAGAAGTCCTATCCTAGTTATCCTTCTCAATTGTGATGAGAATTGTTCATTGCTACCACTTAGTTAACCCTTACTAAATAAAGGAAAGTCAAGTGGATGAATTGACTTAAGCCACAAGTCCTAGCCAACTCCCAAGGAAAGACTAGCTTTAGTGCACTCCAAACCGATTAGCAATCTCTCCAATTATCAATCAACAAAGGAATTAGATAACTCAAGTGTCACTAATTACTCTACCTAGGCCAAGAGGAACAAAATCTATACTATAGCTAGAAGAGGCATTTCAACAAACACATAAAAGGCAATAAAAGTAAACAACATAAATTGCAAGAATTAAAGAGAGATCTAACTACAAAGGCAAGAGATCAACAATAGAAAAGCAAAGAAGAACAATTATTATGAATTACCTCTTATTGAATTGGAAGAAAATGGAAGGAACAATAGTAGATCTACAACAAAGTATAAGAACAACATAAAGGAAATTACAATAAAAGAATGGAAGAAGAATGAATGTAACAACAAGGAATTGAGATGTAGAAGTAGAAGAAAGCAAAGATTAAAACCTAGATCTAAGAACTAATCATAATCCTAATCCTAATTCTAGAGAGAAGTGAGAGCTTCTCTCTCTAGAAACTACTTCTAAAACTATTAAACTAAACTAATGGTAACTAACATGTGTTTCCCTCTTCATTCCTTGGGTTAAATAGCATCAGAAATGAGTTGGATTGGGCCCACAAGGCATTAGAATTCGCTGGCCACGTTTTGCTTTAAGTGAACCAGGTGGCAGCAACGGCGCATGCGCGTACTATGCGCGTGCGCGCCACCATACGTGTAGCAACTATGTCAAATCTTATATCGTTTCGAAGCCTCAGATGTTAGCTTTCTAACCCAACTGGAACCGCATCATTTGGACCTCTGTAGCTCAAGTTATGGTCGTTTAAGTGCGAAGAGGTCGGCTTGACAGCTTTCCGGTTCTTTCATTTCTTCATGAGTTCTCCAACTTTTCATGCTTCTTTCTTCATTCTCTTGATCCAATCTTTGCCTCCTAAACCTTAAATCACTTAAAAAACATATCAAGGCATCTAATGGAATCAAGGAGAATTAAATTTATTTATTTTAAGTCCTAAAAAGCATGTTTTCACTCTTAAGAACAATTAAGGGAGAAGTTATAAAACCATGCTATTTCATTGAATAAATGTGGGTAAAAGGTCATAAAATCCCTTAAATCAAGCACAAGATAAACCCTACAAATGGGGTTTATCAACCTCCCCACACTTAAACCAAGCATGTCCTCATGCTTAAGCCAAGAGAAAGCAAAGGGCATCAACATTTATTCAATGTAAATAAACTATATGCAACCTAAACTATATGCAACTAAATGCGAAATGGTTTTACCTACTTGGTTAAAAATAAATCAATCCTCCAAGTTATACGTGCACAAGTAGGGCCAAGATCATATAACGATTCATGAATCCTACCAATTCGAATATCAAAATGAAGTTCAAGTAGACTTGCGAGAAGAACGCTCATGAAAGTCGGGAATCAAGGAATTGAGCATCGAACCCTCACCGGAAGTGTTTGCACTCTAGTCGCTCGGTGTTTGGGGTTGATTCTCTCAATTCTCCCCTAATCATGCTTTCCAAGATTTGTTTATCTTCTAACAATCAACAATTATTCAATGCATGCATACATGTATCATGAGGTCTTTTCTTTAGGTTGTAATGGGGCTAGGGTCAAGGTAGGATCATATATGGCTAGTGGACTTAGGATTTGAATCTTTGATTAACTTAAACTTTCCCACCTAACCTATAGAATTACCTATACAATTAAGTACTAATCTAACTACCCATTCCTCACTTTTTCACATACTCATGCATTTTCTTTTCATTTCACAACACTTATGCATTGATTCTTATTGAGCTTCACTTTGGGGCATTTTGTCCCCTTTATTGCTTTTTTTTCTTTCTTTTTCTATATACATTTTTTTCTTTTCTTTTCTTTTCTTTTTCTTTTTCACTTTTATTTCTTTTTTTTCTTTTCATTTTTCTTTTTCTTTCAAACTATACACACGAACATCAATGCATAAGGTCTATACATTTAATCAATACATGAGTATGTACCCAATTTCCCAATATAAAAATACAAAACACAAACACCTTTTTATCCCAACCAATGTCCCTAAGTTTTCCCACTCTTGAATGACACTCACACTCACTAGCCTAAGCCAATCAAAGATCCAAATAAAGGATATTCATTGTTTTCCGCTTTAAGGCTTGTACTGTGGTAAAATAAGAACAAGTGGGTTAATCATAGGCTCAAATTTGGCTAACAAAGGAAGATAAAATGTAAGGCCATTTGGGTAAGTGAGCTAATGAAATGATGGCCTCAATCATATAAATGCATGAATACACAAAATAATGGACATAAAGAATCAAACAAATCAAAGATTACATTCATAGAAAGAGAATAATGCACACAAGAAGGAAAATAAGTGGTTATAGGATGTAACCACACCATTAGGCTCAAAACTCACATGCTTGTGTTCTTAGCTCAAAAGCCATGTTCCAAAATAAATTCTTTCAAGAAAGTTCCACAAATTTTCTTTTTCAAATTGGTAGGGTGCCCTAAAACAGTTTCTTGGAAAGGAAATCATCACCCTAACCAAGTAGTCCTAATAAGAAAGAAGTGGTAAAAATATGTACAAATTCTAACTGACATGCAACCTATCATGCAATGCAATAGCTAATCTAACAAAGAAAATAAAAAATTTGGTGTTGAAAAGGAAATTTTTACCCATGGCGATCGGTCGAACGACCTCCCCACACTTGAAGATTGCACCGTCCTCGGTGCATGCAAAGAAGAGCAAGGTGGATGGGTTGCTACAATTGATGAGCTCCTTCAAAAGGTTGTGCGGATGACTTGTTTGTTGCCCCATTTAGAAACTTTTTCTTTTTCCCTTCTCGGTGGCCAACCTAAAAGGAAAGAAAAAAAAGAAAGAAAGTGAAGCCTATAACAAAGATATCAAAGCAAATAGAACATAGGTGGGGGCTAATGCCAAATAAAGGTATGGTTCTCTACTACATGGTAGCAAAGCATGTAAAAGAGAAAACAATATAAGCCACGGCATATCAACTAACACCTGATACAAGAGTAAAGTTAAAGCGTGAAAAACATATTGAGCATCAAGATCAAATAAGAATGGACACAAACAAGAGTAGTGATAAGCATGAGGGTATTTGGTCCCAACCTAACTCAATGATGATGAAGCACAAAAACGAAAGATAATGAGTTAGGAAGGACTAAAGCACTACCTTGTGTGTGGGACAAACATTTCAATTAATGTTAAACAGGTCACAAAGCACCAAGATAAAGCAAGAGAGTCTCAATAATTGAGTATAAGAATTCAACACCATTATTGAAATGACTTAAAAAAAAACGAAAACATGCTACAAAAACTAAATGAAAATGGGAAGAGTAGAAGTATGCGAATGTGATAAGCAAAAGAAAATGGAAGGGGAGAAAAAAACTCTTTTTATTTATTTATTTTTTTTTACCAACGCGTGCGCGTCATGCACGTTTACGCGTCAATGGGCATATTGGTTGAAAGACGCGTACACGCCAGGTGCGCGCACGCGTGCATCGAGTTAGGCCGGAGGCATAATGTTGGCCCAAGTCTGGCACAACTCTCGGGTAAAAGTACCAGGAGTGTGGATCGTGCAATCGACGCGTGCGCACATAGTGTGCGTGCGCGTGCATGCCAATTTAAGATCATGTGCGCGTACGCGCCAGGTACGCGTACGCGTGCACAGATTTGTGCTTTAGGCCCAATGTTCGCACAGCGCAGGCCTAACTCTCGGGTGTTTAGCTGGGGTAGAATTTTGCATCCACGCGTACGCGTACAGTGCGCGTCCACGTGGATGGTCGAAAAATGCTCAGGTGCGCGTACGCGTTAGGTGCGCGCACGCGTGGATGGTGTTCTGTTTTTTTTTTCAAAAAAAAAATATTTTTCTAAGTTCTTACACCAATCCAAGCCTTTCAATCCTCCAAACAGCTACCAAAACGCCCCAAAACCTTATTTAACATACTAAACTACCAATTAGACTCATTAAAACAATCAAAACAAGAAATTAAACTAATTCTACTAATATGTACAAAAGAGAAAATGAAAGGATTTTACCATGGTGGGGTGTCTCCCACCTAGCACTTTTGTTTATTGTCCTTAAGTTGGACTTATGGGGAGCTTCTCTCAAGGTGGCTTGTGCTTGTACTCATCTTGGAACTTCCACCAATGCTTGGACTTCCAATAAGCTCCATCATTCAAGATTAATATCTCCAAGCTTTGATGGAGTTCTTCACAAACCATGGGCTCCCAATGTTGATCCTCATGTGTTCCCGGATCCCATATTTTATCTTCACACCCATCTCCAAGTTGATTATCATTAATCCATGTGGGTGGTGAGCAAGGTGAATTCTCAACAAAGTGACCAAACATCCTTCTAGACCCATGTACTCTAGTTATACACCAACCTTTGCTATCAAGCTTTGGACATGTGACCATAATGAACCTAGGATGATGCTTCCAACCACTAACCATCTCCTTTTTACTCTTAAAGCCACAGATATATCTACGTTGACCATCCATTTCAAGCAAACCATATTCAAGGGGAATAATAAAGCTTGAGTATAAGGAATTTACCCACTTGAATGAGAGAGTGGATGGTGGTGGCTTGGGGAGAGGTATTTCCAATGTGCTAGTAAGCTCCACTCCCTTGTTTTCATCCTTGATTGCCTCCACCTCCTTAACGCTTTCAAATCCAACCGGAGAAGGTTCTTCATGCTCAAAGGATTCTTCACTACTGAGACTTGATGCTTGATCTTCATCACCAAGGGAACTCAATTCTTTCTCTATCCCATCCAAGTCTTCATATGGAGTATGCCTTGGAAGGTGTGCACTTTCCTCCCTAGCATCAATTTCAATCATCTTGGAGGGGTTTTCTTCAACTCTATGTTCCCATGGAAGCTCCGCATCTCCTAAGTCTTCTACCACTTCTTCCTTGTCTTCAACAATTAAAGCTTCCTCCAATTGTTCCAATACAAAGCAACTTTCTTCATTTCCCACCGGAGTTTCCAATCTCTCCTTCATGCTATGCTCTTCTTGAGCCATGGGAGTTCCTTGAGTATTCAAGCATTGGGAGGATAATTGATTTGTTACCGCATCCAAGGCGGCCATGAAATTTTGCACATCCCTTTTCATCTCTTCTTGCCCTTGAACAAGAACACCAAGGGTTTCATCCATTAGAGGTTGGGGTGGGTGGAAGGGTTCCTTATTTTGGGGGAAAGGTTCATAGTAGGAAGGTGGTTCTTCTTGGTAGAGTTGTGGTGGTTCTATGTTTTCCACTCTTTCCACTTGTTGCACAACACACTCCATGGTTGCTTGAAATTGATCCAATGCTTCCTTGAGACGATCCCTTGACTCTTGTTCCTCTTGGATAATATGATTAGGATCATGTGGCTCTTGGATCAATGGATATGAGTATTCTTCCATGGGAGGTTGTGGTGGAAAGTAGTATTCATCTTGTGGTTGAAAATTTTCATTTATTGGAGGTGGTTCATCTTGGTAATAATATGGAGGGGGTGGCTCTTGAAAATGTTGATGTTGGAGTGGTGGTGGCTCTATGTGTGGTTCATATGGCTCATATAGTTGTTGGTAGGATGGGTATGGATTAGGGTCATATGAAGGTGGTTGGTAAGAAGGGGCTTGTGAGTATGGTTAGGAGTTATGTTGAGGGTATGGATCATAGGCATATGGTGGTGGTTCTTGAAAGTCACAAGGTGATTCACCATAGCCATTGGATTGATATGCATCATAGAATGGCTCTTCTTCATAGTGCATTGGTGGGGGTTGTTGCCATGAGGATTGATCATAAGCATATGGCTCCTCCACCTTTGGTTATCCCATCATTGATACACATCCTCATTGTAGCTCTCATCACCTACAATATAATCATAATCACACTCATATCCAAAATGAGAATTCATGGTAGCAAGAGAAAATAAGAAACAAAAACTAATAAGAAATAATGAAACAAAATACTAAGACTGGCAAAAATTAGCAAGCAATCCAAAAATCAAGCTATTCAAAATATTCACATATATACAATAGCCAATAACACAACACCATTGCAGTTCCCCGGCAACGGCGCCATTTTGATGAATAGATTTTTGACGGTTTAGAATTTCTCAAATAAAATCTCGTCGAAGTATAGTTTCTAAACCAAGCAATAATCCTTTCATACAAAAAGTTGTTTGTCACTAAAACAAACCCCTAAATTTATAAACCGAAGTATTTAAATCTCGGGTCGTTCTCCCTAGGAATTGTAATGAAGTGTTTTGTTATTGGTTTGAGTTGTTTTGGGGTTTTGATAAGAGGCATGAAAGTAAATGGCAATGAAAATAAACTAACTACTAGTAAAAGGCTCTTGGCAAGGTATGAAAATTAGAAGTCCTATCCTAGTTATCCTTCTCAATTGTGATGAGAATTGTTCATTGCTACCACTTAGTTAACCCTTACTAAATAAAGGAAAGTCAAGTGGATGAATTGACTTGAGCCACAAGTCTTAGCCAACTCCTAAGGAAAGACTAGCTTTAGTGCACTCCAAACCAATTAGCAATTTCTCCAATTATCAATCAACAAAGGAATTAGATAACTCAAGTGTCACTAATTACTCTACCTAGGCCAAGAGGAACAAAATCTATACTATAGCTAGAAGAGGCATTTCAACAAACACATAAAAGGCAATAAAAGTAAACAACATAAATTGCAAGAATTAAAGAGAGATCTAACTACAAAGGCAAGAGATCAACAATAGAAAAGCAAAGAAGAACAATTATTATGAATTACCTCTTATTGAATTGGAAGAAAATGGAAGGAACAATAGTAGATCTACAACAAAGTATAAGAACAACATAAAGGAAATTACAATAAAAGAATGGAAGAAGAATGAATGTAACAACAAGGAATTGAGATGTAGAAGTAGAAGAAAGCAAAGATTAAAACCTAGATCTAAGAACTAATCCTAATCCTAATCCTAATTCTAGAGAGAAGTGAGAGCTTCTCTCTCTAGAAACTATTTCTAAAACTACTAAACTAAACTAATGGTAACTAACATGTGTTTCCCTCTTCATTCCTCGGGTTAAATAGCATCAGAAATGAGTTGGATTGGGCCCACAAGGCTTTAGAATTCGCTGGCCACGTTTTGCTTTAAGTGAACCAGGTGGCAGCAACGGCGTGTGCGCGTACTATGCGCGTGCGCGCCACCATACGTGTAGCAACTATGTCAAATCTTATATCGTTTCGAAGCCTCGGATGTTAGCTTTCTAACCCAATTGGAACCGCATCATTTGGACCTCTGTAGCTCAAGTTATGGTCGTTTAAGTGCGAAGAGGTCGGCTTGACAGCTTTCCGGTTCTTTCATTTCTTCATGAGTTCTCCAACTTTCATGCTTCTTTCTTCATTCTCTTGATCCAATCTTTGCCTCCTAAACCTTAAATCACTTAACAAACATATCAAGGCATCTAATGGAATCAAGGAGAATTAGATTTATTTATTTTAAGTCCTAAAAAGCATGTTTTCACTCTTAAGCACAATTAAGGGAGAAGTTATAAAACCATGCTATTTCATTGAATAAATGTGGGTAAAAGGTCATAAAATCCCTTAAATCAAGCACAAGATAAACCCTACAAATGGGGTTTATCAGTCATCCCATCTCAGATCCTACTTAGAATACCACAGACAAGGTTTAGACTTTCCGGATCTCAAGAATACTGCCAATCGATTCTAGCTTATATCACGAAGACTCTAGTCTCACAGATTGAACGTTCTATTGTCAGGAGATGCAGTCAAACTCGTGAACCAGGAACCCAAGAGATACACACTCAATCTAAGATAGAATGGAAGTGGTTGTCAGATACGCGTTCATAGGTTGAGAATGGTGATGAGTGTCACGGATCATCACATTTATCATGTTTAAGTGCGAGTGAATATCTTAGAATAGAATCAAGCATGATTGAATAGAAAACAGAGGTAATTGTATTAATCCATCGAGACACAACAGAGCTCCTCACCCCCAACCATGGGGTTTAGAGACTCATGTCGTAGAAGATACAAATTAAGATGTAAAATTTCATGAGGTACTGAATGAATCTCTAAAAGTAGTTTTTATACTCAACTAGTAACCTAGGTTTTCAGAAAATGAGTAAACTAAGATAGATAGTGCATAAATCCACTTCCGGGGCCCACTTGGTGTGTGCTTGGGCTGAGCATTGAAGCTTCTATGTGTAGAGACTATTCCTAGCGTTTAACTCCAGCTTTTGTGCCAGTTTGGGCGCTTAACTCCAACTTTTAGCCCAGTTCTGGCGTTTAACGCTA